>NC_084560.2:34370420-34492920 GCF_033978685.3 Nerophis lumbriciformis
TATTAAATGTTTTAATATTTAATAAATTGATTTACGATTTATTATTTCATATTTGAATTATTCCACAATTTAATAGATTTTTAGTTTGAATTAACCGTTTTTTTTAATACATAATTATTTCTCCATTAAAACAGTAATTTCAACATTTAATTACTGTAATTATTTGACAATTGAATGATTTATTTCATTTTATTTTTTATGAACATGTGTGTCAGCATTAATGAAGCGCTGATCCACACATTTTAAAGTAATTGAATCATGAAATAATTTATTAAAATTGTGATGTAAATTGTGTAATAGTTAAATCAATAACTGATCGCATATTGAATGAATGAAATACATTGTGAAATAATTAAACAGTAAACACGTTAAATGTTAAATTAATCAATGACGCGTGTCATCACACATATATTTATATTGTTTTAATTCCAATTTTAATGAACGAATGACACATTCAGGTCATTATTTAATGATTTAATTCTTTAATTTCGACCCTCCATGAATGCTTCACTGCCAGAGAATGTCACCAACATGTCTGCACTGATATCAATACCATATTTTTCGGAGTATAAGTCGCTCCGGAGTATAAGTCGCACCGGCCGAAAATGCACAATAAAGAAGGAAAAAAACATATATAAGTCGCACTGGAGTATAAGTCGCATTTTTTGTGGAAATGTATTTGATAAAACCCAACACCAAGAATAGACATTTGAAAGGCAATTTAAAATAAATAAAGAATAGTGAACAACAGGCTAAATAAATGTATGTTATATGAGGCATAAATAACACAACCACACACTTGATACTGTACACAACAACACACTTGATACTGTACACAACAACACACTTGAAACTGTACACAACAACACACTTGAAACTGTACACAACAACACACTTGATACTGTACACAACAACATACATGGTATTGTACATAACAACACACTTGATACTGTACACAACAACACACTTGGTACTGTAGACAATACTAATCCAAGAAGAATGTTATAATCAGCACAAAGGAACATATTTGAATGTAACACGCATGCTTGCTCAGCAACAAAAGATTCAAACACTGTCTTTATTTATTAAACATAAACAAAAACAAATACTGTTTTATTGTTGAGTTATTACAAATAGTGTGTTCTACTTTTACACTGACACTTCTTTTACGCCCATTTAAAAGAAGTGCCAGTGGTACACAACAATGGTGTGTTGTAACTTAAGTGTGTTGTTGTACTGGGTACATCACGCTAGGTTAGCAACACTAGCATAGCTAAGTGAGCTACATGCTAACATTGCATTTTAACATCAAGCTAGGTTAGCAACACTAGCATAGCTAAGTGAGCTACATGCTAACATTGCATTTTAACATCAAGCTAGGTTAGCAACACTAGCATAGCTATGTGAGCTACATGCTAACATTGCATTTTAACATCAAGCTAGGTTAGCAATACTAGCATAGCTATGTGATCTACATGCTAACATTGCATTTTAACATCAAGCTAGGTTAGCAACACTAGCATATACAGTAGCTATGTGAGCTTTGTGCTGATATTACATTATAACATCATGCTAGGTTCGAAACATTCCCATAGCTATGTGAGCTACATGCTAACATTGCATTTTATTATCAAGCTAGGTTAGCAACACTAGCATAGCTATGTGAGCTACATGCTAACATTGCATTTTAACATCAAGCTAGGTTAGCAACACTAGCATAGCTAAGTGAGCTACATGCTAACATTGCAATTGAATAGGTAAGCAACACAAGAATATACAGTAGCTATGTGAGCTACATGCTAATATTTAATTTTAACATCAAGCTAGGTTAGCAACACTAGCATAGCTATGTGAGCTAGCCTACATGCTAACATTAAAGCTTTTCTAAGATAGTTTTTTTTAGAAATGCATGAAAGCTTTGAGTATTGGGGAGAAACATGTGTAAGCTTTAGCGCTAACAAAGGTTGTCATTTAGAGAGATGCTGGACAAAACAAGTTGGCTTTTCAAAGAACACCATTGGGAAAAAACACAACCTTTCTGTTTACCCCTCAGGGTCGCTTGGTTGGGATGTCAAGGTCAGAGCCCCCCCCCCCCCCCCCCCCCCCCCCCCCCATCCCCCACAGGAATCAATCCCACAACTTCATGCTATCATGCACACACACATCATGCTATCATGCGCACACACAAACATCATGCACACACACACACACATTATGCCATCATGCACACACACATCATGCTATCATGCACACACACACATCATGCTATCATGCACACATTATGCCATCATGCACACACACATCATGCTATCATGCACACACAAACATCATGCACACACACACACACATTATGCCATCATGCACAAACACATGATGCTATCATGCACACACAAACATGATGCTATCAAGCACACACAAACATCATGCACACACACACATCATGTTATCATGCACACACACACATTATGCCATCATGCACACACAAACATCCCTACTACTTCCACTTCTATTACTTCCACGACTACTACTCCACTTCTACTGCTTCCACTCCTTCTACTTCTACTTCCACTTGTACTACTTCCACTTTCACTAATTCCACTACTACTACTTCCACTTCTTCTACTACTTCCACTTCTACTACTTCCACAACTATTACTTCCATGACTACTACTTCCACTCCTACTACTTCCACTTCTTCTGCTTCCACTCCTTCAACTTCTACTTCCACTTCTACTACTTCCACTCCTTCTACTTCCACTTCTTCTACTTCCACTCCTTCTACTTCTACTTCCACAACTACAACTTCCACTTCTACAACTTCCACTCCTTCTACTTCCACTTCTACTACTTCCACTTCTACTACTTCCACTCCTTCTACTTCCACTTCTTCTGCTTCCACTCCTTCAACTTCTACTTCCACTTCTACTACTTCCACTCCTTCTACTTCCACTTCTATTTCCACTCCTTCTACTTCTACTTCCACAACTACTACTTCCACTTCTACAACTTCCACTCCTTCTACTTCTACTTCCACAACTACTACTTCCACTTCTTCTACTTCCACTCCTTCTACTTCTACTTCCACAACTACTACTTCCACTTCTACTACTTCCACTCCTTCTACTTCCACTTTTTCTACTCCCACTCCTTCTACTTCTACTTCCACAACTACTACTTCCACTTCTACTACTTCCACTAATTCCACTACTGCTACTTCCACTTCTTTCACTTCTACTACTTTGACAACAACTACTTCTACTCCCTCTGCTTCCACTCTTTCTACTTCCACTTCGACTACTTCCACGACTACTACTTCCATTCCTTCTACTTCCACTTCTTCTGCTTCCACTCCTTCAATTTCTGCTTCCACTCTTTCTACTTCCACTTCTACTACTTCCACTCCTTCTACTTCCATTTCTTCTGCTTCCACTCCTTCAATTTCTACTTCCACTTGTACTACTTCCACTTCTACTACTTCCACTTCCACTAATTCTACTACTACTACTTCCACTTCTTCTACTACTTCCACTTCTACTACTTCCGTTTCCATGTGTACTACATCCACTTCCACTAATCCCACTTCTACTACTTACACTACTACTATTTATACTTCTTCTACTACTACTTCCACTTCTTCTACTACTTAGACTTCTACTACTTCCACTGCCACTAATTCCACTTCACCTACTTCCATTTACACTAATTCCACTACTACTAATTCCACTACTACTACTTCCACTTCTTCTACTACTTCCACTTCTACTACTACCACTCCTTCTGCTTCCACTTCCACTTGAACTACTTCCACTTCTACTATTTCCACTACGACTGCTTCCACAACTACTCCATCCACTCCTTCTACTTCCACTTCTTCTGCTTCCACTCCTTCTACTTCTACTTCCACTTGTACTACTTCCACTTTCACTAATTCCACTACTACTACTTCCACTTCTTCTACTACTTCCACTACTATTACTTCCATGACTACTACTTCCACTCCTACTACTTCCACTTCTTCTGCTTCCACTCCTTCAACTTCTACTTCCACTTGTACTACTTCCACTTCTTCTACTTCCACTACGACTACTTCCACTCCTTCTACTTCTTCTGCTTCCACTCCTTCTACTTCCATTTGTACTACTTCCACTTTTACTATTTCCACTTCCACTAATTCCACTACTACTACTTCCCCTTCTTCTACTACTTCCACTTCTACTACTTCCACTCCTTCTGCTTCCACTTCTACTACATCCACTTCCACTAATTCCACTTCTACTACTTCCACTTCTTCTACTACTTAGACTTCTACTACTTCCACTGCCACTAATTCCACTTCACCTACTTCCACTTCCACTAATTCCACCTCTTCTACTACTTTCACGACTACTACTTCCACTCCTTCTGCTTCCACTTCTTCTGCTTCCACTCCCTCTACTTCCACTTGAACTACTTCCACTCCTTCTACTTCTTCTGCTTCCACTTGTACTACTTCCACTTTTATTACTTCCACTTCCACTAATTCCACTACTACTACTTAAATGGGTTGTACTTGTATAGCGCTTTTCTACCTTCAAGGTACTCAAAGCGCTTTGACACTACTTCCACATTTACCCATTCACACACACATTCACACACTGATGGAGGGAGCTGCCATGCAAGGCGCTAACACACAACGGACTTGACGAGGTTGGTACTAGGTGGTGATTGAACCAGGGACGCTCGTGTTGCGCACAGCCACTCTTCCACTGCGCCACGCCCTTCTTCTACTACTTCCACTTCTACTACTTCCACTCCTACTGCTTCCACTTGTACTACATCCACTTCCACATCCTACTTACACTACTACTACTTCCACTTCTTGTACTACTTAGACTTCTACTACTTCCTCTTCCACTAAATCCACTTCTACTTCTTCCACTTCCACTAATTCCACTTCTTCTACTACTTCCACTACTACTACTTCCATTTCTACTACTTCCACTCCTTCTGCTTCCACTTGTACTACGTCCACTTCCACTACTTCCACTTCTACTACTTCCACTTCTTCTACTACTTCCACTACTAGTCGGACAAAACAAAAAGAGTACCCAAGTACAACTAATGAGTACATCAACATTAGCATGTATGAAGTATTTATTGTACAGGTTGAAGATAGTATTTACCTTTTTACATGTGAGCATATTAAAACCTGACTCTCTATAAACTTTTCATCTGAAAAACGTAAACAACTTTTCATGAAGAAAACCTTGCTTTATATTGCAGCTGCTCACTGACATCATGATGACACCTTTTATGGACGCATGAAGAGCAGATAGCTTAGTGATCTGAGTTAAGGCGAGGATTGGGACGGCGTGGCGCAGTGGAAGAATGGCTGTGCGCGACCCGAGGGTCCCTGGTTCAATCCCCACCTAGTACCAACCTCGTCATGTCCGTTGTGTCCTGAGCAAGACACTTCACCCTTGCTCCTGATGGGTGCTGGTTAGCGCCTTGCATGGCAGCTCCCTCCATCAGTGTGTGAATGTGTGTGTGAATGGGTAAAGTTCTCCACGGGTCGCCACCTTGTCGTGGTGGAGAGCCTTGTGTATTCCAATGAACCTAAGAGCGATGCCGTCGGGAGCCTCGGCTCCTGGTAGGTTCAACCATGGCGGTAAGGTCAAGGGGGAGCTTCCAGACGAAGCGCGATCCAAAAAACCTCAACGGCGGAACTGGCGGAGGATGACGCGTCCCCCCCCGGCAGTAAAGGCGGATGAAGGTTAAGGGTGCCTCACTGCCTACTGGGTGCACCGTGTGTGTTTGGCTACGGGAGTAAACCCCTAACGACAAATCTGTTGTGAAGACCCGCATCAGGCAGCCATCAACAGACCGGTGTGCTGGTAGTCTTCTGCAACTCCTTCCTGCAGAAGGTCGTCATGAGCTCCTCATGCCACTGGAAGACGTAGGGGGGAGCCAAGGTAGTGAGGGTAGTGACTGCGCACCACTTCCTTCACTCTAATCTACTCCTTGCGCAGGCCTGCTCCAAACACCCCCACCCCCTTTCCCACCCCATCCCCTCCCCTCCAAGTCCTGCGGCGATGGAGAAGGGTGGCAGATACAGGTCAGGATGTGACTGGGAGTATCTAGCCCAACTCTGCACGCAGGCGGCGTGGGATAGACGGTCGCTGAGGTACGGGACGGAACAGCGTGTCTCTTCAGCAGCTCCCCACGTGACTGAGCAGCCCCACCCTGCTCACCCTGAGATGGGAAGGGCCTAGAAAATGTGGCCTAAAAATGGTCTGTTCCTCCACTCCCGGGCAGCCTACCGCAGCTGCCGGGTCATCCCCCCATGCGGTCGAAAACACAAGAATAAAACCCGACGGTCTAAAAAACAACAAGAGCCCAGGCCTTGACGAGATCCCGGGAGAAATCTTGAAGCACGGTGGATATCTCCTACACCGCAGAATGCACCAGCTGATCACTGCCATCTGGTCGTCTGAAGTCATCCCGCAAGATTGGAAGGATGCTATCATCATAACAATCTATAAGCGCAAAGGCGACAAAGCAGACTGCGGCAACAGCAGAGGTATCTCCCTACTATCCGCAGCTGGGAAGGTGCTAGCAAGGATCATGTTACATCGAGTAGCAACTCATGTAACCGAAAACATCCTGCCCGAATCTCAATGCGGCTTTAGACGTGATCGGAGCACCGCAGACATGATCTTTGTTGCCAGGCAGGTACAGGAAAAATGCAGAGAACACCGCAAAGACCTGTACATGGCATTCATTGACCTGTCCAAGGCCTTCGACACAGTAAACCGGGACTTGTTGTGGGAAGTACTTGGAAAACTAGGTGTACCAGCAAATTTCTGCAACCTACTGCGACAGCTACATGATGGCATGCAGGCCTGTGTGAGCAACGGCAGCCAACAATCCCCATTTTTCAGTGTGGATGTGGGGGTCAAGCAAGGGTGTGTCCTTGCCCCAACCATATTCAACATGTTCATTTCCACTGTCACCCTCCTGTCCCATAAACACCTGGACCCCACAGATGGGATTCAGATACAATACCGGCTGGATGGTAACCTTTTTAACATCCGTCGCCTCCAAGCCACCACTAAACTCACCACCCAGCATATTCTGGAACTACAGTATGCAGATGACTGCGCTGTACTTGCACACTCACCAGAGTCTCTCCAGCGTGCACTGAATGTGGTAGCCTCCATCTACAGTGCCATTGGTCTTCAGATAAACACCAAGAAAACACAAATACTCGTGCAGGAGTTTACTCCCCAGCCAAATACGCCGATCTTCACCCTTGACGGGCACCCATTAGCCACCGTCCCCCACTTCACCTACCTCGGTAGCACCCTGTCGCCATCCTGCACCATTGACGATGACGTCCAGGCCCATATTGGTCTGGCCTCTGCTGCCTTTGGAAGGCTACGGTCCAGGGTTTTCCTAAATAGGAATCTAACCATCTCCACCAAGACAGCCGTGTATAAGGCAGTCTGCCTCTCCACGCTGCTCTATAGTTCTGAAACCTGGACACCCTACCAGAGGCACATCCAGAGTCTCGAGGCCTTCCACATCCGCTGCCTCCAAAGGATCCTAGGTCTGACCTGGGAAGACAGGGTGCTCTACACTGAAATTTATGACCGGACCAACACACCCAGCATCACAGCACTCCTTGGCCAAAAACACCTAAGATGGGTCGGACATGTGATCCGTATGCCAGCCCACCGCCTACCCCATCAGATACTGTATGGCCAGCTTTCAGTCGGTCAAAGGTCTGCCGGGGGCCAGAAAAAACGGTACAAGGACCACATTAAAACTCTCCTGAAAAAGTGTGACATCAAACCACCAGCACTGGAGTCCCTGGCTGCTGACCCCCAGACCTGGAGCTCTACCTGCCACCAGGGAATCACTCATCTTCAGGAGAAGTTCACAGAGCGGAGAGCACAGCGGCGTGCACAAAGACACCAACGTGCCACAGCACCAGCGACCATCACTGCTGCCTTCCCCTGCCCCTCCTGTGACAAAGTCTGTGGATCACGCATAGGCCTGAGCAGCCACCTGGCTATGCACAGGCGAAAGGCACAACAATAACCAATCCAATACTTCGTTTGGAGCAACGTCATCATCGACATCGATGGACTGCCATAAGCAAGCAAGTAAGAATGGGTAAATGTGGAAGTAGTGTCAAAGCGCTTTGAGTACCTTGAAGGTAGAAAAGCGCTATACAAGTACAACCCATTTATCATTTATTTATTTATTAGCCTACCTTGTGGTGCTGCTCGCTCGTCACACTGACCCACACGTCGGCGTCCTCAGCGGGACCAGGACGCCTCATTGGCCGTCCCGACTTGTCAGCGAGAGAGCAAAATGCACACTTGGCATATTTGTTGTTTATTTTTAGAGCAACACAATGCGCTCACATTCAGCACATTTAAGGAAGCTCTCCTACGCTATTTGACGCTGGACAATTAAAAGTGACAGCTGCTGCTTTCAGCGCGTCTTCATCTCGCTGGAAGACCACCCTTTGACCTTTGACCCCGCAGCCTGAGCGAGTGCTTCTGACTACTTGTGTAGACTTACTACGATTGTTGTTTGCATCATCTGCAAAGATGTGTCCTTTCATGGCAGCTGCTCTGAATGTTTGCTTTTTGACCTTTGACCTCCTGTACACCTGCAAAATGAGCAGGAAAAAAAGCAAGCATACTAACAGTTAGCATTTGTGAAGTGACAAAATATATGACTCTTGTGTGTAACCCTGCAAAATAAGCAAACAAGCCAGCATATTAACATGCAACATTAACATGCTAACAGTTAGCATTTGTTAAGTGACAAAATGTAGGACTCTCGAGTGTAATCCTGAAAAATGAGGAAAAAAGCTAGCATATTGACATGCTAACAGTTAGCATGTTTTAAGTGACAAAATATAGGACTCTTGGGTGTAATCCTGCAAAATGAGGTAAAAATAAGCATAGTAACATGCTAACAGTTAGCATTTGTGAGCTGACAAAAGATGTGACTCTTAGGTGTATTCCTGCAAAGTGAGGAAAAAACTAGCATATTAACATGCTAACAGTAGCATTTGGTAAGTGACAAAATATATGACTCTTAGGTGTATCCCTGCAAAATAAGCAAACAAGCCAGCATGTTAACATGCAACATTAGCATGCTAACAGTTAGCACTTGTTAAGTGACAAAATATATGACTATTGGGTGTATTCCTGCAAAATAAGCTAACAAGCTAGCATATTAACATGCAACATTAGCATGCTAACAGTTAGCATTTGTTAAGTGACAAAATGTAGGACTCTCGGGTGTAATGCTGAAAAATTTGGAAAAAAGATAGCATATTGAAATGCTAACAGTTAGCATTTTTAAAGTGACAAAAAATAGGACTCTTGGGTGTAATCCTGCAAAATGAGGTAAAAATAAGCATAGTTACATGCTAACAGTTAGCATTTGTGAGCTGACAAAATATATGACTCTTAGGTGTATTCCTGCAAAGTGAGGAAAAAACTAGCATTTTTACATGCTAACAGTAGCATTTGGTAAGTGACAAAATATATAACTCTAAGGTGTATTCCTGCTAAATGAGCAAAAACACTATCATATAACATACTAACTCCTAGGTGTATACTTACAGAATTAGGAAAAATGTTTTAATACTAACATGCTATCAGTTTAATATTTGACTCATGGGTGTATACCTCCAAATTTTGCACACAAAAAAACATTGCATATTAATAAGTCAACGTTAGCATTTAACACCATGCTTGACGTAACCTTTGGGTGTATACCTGCAAAATGAGTGAAAGGAGCAAGCATACTAACATGCTAACTTTAGCATGCTAATAGTAAACATGCATCAAGTAACAAGCTATATGACTTTGCATACCTGCAAAATGAGCAAAAAAAACCTTGCATACTAACATGTTAACGTTAGTCTGCTAATAGTTAGCCTGCGTAAAATGCCAAATATATAACACTTGGGTGTGTACCTGTAAAATGAGTGGAAAAAAAGAGGGCCTCCACGTTCGAACTGCTCCCACAGTGGAGTGTTTTAAGTCTCGTCTTTTTTTATTCTCTGGCTTTTAACACTATGTGAGTAGTGCGGTCCTCTGTGTTTTTAAATTTTTATTTATATTTATTGTTTTAATTGGTTTTACCCTTTAACATCGTTTTTAATCATATTTATTTTTATATTGTTTTTATATTGGTTTAATATTTTTTATTATTTTTTTATTCAGTCTTTGGTGGAGCTAAAGATAGTATTTGAATCTTTGTTTGAATATTTTTGTGCAGCACTTTGGAAACATTTTTGTTGTTTAAATGTGCTATATAAATAAAGTGGATTAGATTGGCATACTAAGAAGCTAACTGTTAACATAGCAACAGTTAGCATGCACCAAGTAACAAGATATATGACTCTTTGGTGAATAACTGCAAAATGAACAAGAAAAGCTTGCATACTAATATGTTGACAATCGGCATGTGTCAAGTGACAAAATATATGACTCTTCGGTATATACCTGCAAAATGAGCACAAATTTTAGCATGCCAAAAGTTAGTATCCGCAGAGTAACAAAATATTTGACTGTTGAGTGTATTACCTGCAAAATGACCCCCAAAAAATGGCATACTAACATGCTACTGCAGCATGCATGAAGTAACAAAGTATCGGACGCTGGGGTGTATATCTGCCAAATAAAGAATATGTGTTATTGACAAGGGGGAAATTGATCATATATAAAAATAGATAGCCTGAATGTCTAGAATAAATTGAATATTTTAATGTTAGAATGGTTGAAATCGATTGAAAAAATGTGTTACAATAAGATGATACAGTATTCGCACACAATTAAAGAAATACCTCACTGTCCCTTTAAATCTGGGGTGAAAAAACCCCTGAATGAAATCAAACCATTCATAAAAATAGGTCAGTGCCGCGCTCTGATTGGCCGAACGGGGACCTCGTCAATTATTCATGAAGCCCCACCTCGATTGGCTGCTGTGTTGAGTGACAGGCGCCAGGGGCCAATCAGCGCTCGGGATTGTTCGTGGCGCTCTCACCGTGCTGGAAAAAGCAAGAGGAGCGTGAAGAAGACCTCAGTCAAGTTTTGTTCGAGGACGAGCCAGCGTCAAACTGATAGCTTTCGCTTCTGCTTGGACATTAACTCCTATTCGTTCAACCTTATTTCGCCACACAGGAGACACTTAAGGACACCGGCCCCGGTAAGAAACGTCGTTATATTTAAAGCGAGTGAGCGCCATTTTAGAGCAAACATTGTATTGTTACTTTTTAACATGCGTCGCGTGCAGATACTCCGCCATGTTTTCGTCCTTACAATTCATTGTGTACTGTTTTGCTCTATCAGCACAGATAAGAATGTTTGTGGGGTTGTTGTTTTTTATGAATGGAGTGGCCCCCCCTTCCACGTATAGAGTTTCACTTCATTGACAAAAACAAGGGGGAGGGGGAGGGGCGGGAGGCGTAAATAGGGGGGTTGGTAACGCCCCCCCCCCCCCCCCCCCCCCCCAACATCAACACCCACCCCCCCTTCCCAAACATCAACACCCCCGTAGGCCAAAAAGTTACCAAAGTTTGTTTCGCGGAGTGATGACGTGAACGTTACACAATGCGTGCTTTGTGGCGGCTCGCCGATGCGTTCAGGGACCACCGGTTGTTTGGGATGGCTCCATTTAGCAGCCTTGTGATACCAACGTTTCTTGCAATAACCTAAAGTCCCTCAGCCACCCGTGAATTGCACGCCCTGAATATCAGGGTTGGAGGCTTTTAAAGTGTCAAATGTTAGCTGGGTAAGTGAACGCACCGCGTGTGTGTATAAGTGCTATCTGCTCGGCGTCTGCAGTAATTGCCTCCAGCGACGCTTTATCCGTCATCCATTAGCGAGAGAGGGCACAAGTGAGTCATATCTGAGAGATGCGAGAGTGTTGTTGTCGGACAGAGACTACTTTCTGTGTGTGTGTGTGTGTGTGTCTTGTACAGTGTGTATCCGCCAAACTCCGCTAACTCACATCTGTGTTACGACCCCCAGCTCGACCATGGACGACTTCTACGATCAGCAGGTTCCGTTCGTCATGTTCCCGCCCAGCGTAAGTGACGCGTCTCACGCCCCCGCCCCCCCCCCCCCCCCCCCCCAGTCTGTCAGCACGGTCAGAACTCACTTCTGACTTCTTCTCCTCCCCCCCCTTGCAGGAACCCGGCAGGGTTTCAAACGAGCGGAAGAGGAAGTTTGTGGACACGGAGCTGGCCCAGGACACGGAAGGTACGTGACGGACTTGACCATCAAGGCGATGATTTCGACGCAGTGCCCTGATATTCTTCTGGGTCTTTCTGATTCGCAGAACTCTTCCAAGATCTCAGTCAGCTGCAGGATCTCTGGATCGCAGAAGGTAAGGAACGAAGGTTTCCACGGGTCTTCAAATGGATTTGTTGAAAAGGAAGGCGGTAAAAAAAGCATTGAATGCGATGTCCAGGTTTTTTTTGGCGCCACCACATCTGGCAGCTGCTGCTACCACTGCAGAAAAAGAAATACATTCTCAGATTAAACCGTTTCATGAGCCAATTCTAATTCACTAGAGCACAGATGTCAAACTATCAATCTGCCCCGTCCTTTTATACCGGGAAATAATAGTGGATAAAGTACTTTATATTTTATCACTAAATGTATACTTTGTTTCCATCGAAAAAAATGCAACTTTATTATCATCTCATATTGCAACAAATATTATATTGGCATACACTCCAAACATTTTTTTTTGTTAAAATAAAAATAAATACTTATCATTTCAAAGCAAATTATCCATGAAATTGTACACTGTAAAAAGGACCATAAAAAACAACTGTCAGCTCAGTTGCCAGAACTTTACCGTACAAATACCAACATTAGATGTGGTAAAATGAAACCCAGTCATCAGAATTTTACCCTAAACCGTTTTTTCTATTTACATTAATACACTGTGTAAGAAACAGCCGTTGATTTTACACTTCAGAAAATGTGGTACTGTTTTCCTATATACCCTAATATGCTGTAAAACCTACATATTTTTACAGTACTATGCTTTTTTTTTTTTACAGCATATTACTGTAAAATGGTTTAAAAAAAAACAGTACCACTTTTCTGCACGCTAAAAAACTGTCAGCTCAGCTGCCAGAATTTTGACAACAATAGTCCTGTTTTTTTTTTTTCTTCAATTTACAGTAATATGCTGTAAAACAAAACCAGTAATATTTATGATACAATTCTGGCAGCAGAGCTGACCGTTTTTGTCACTGTAAAAAAAAAGTGGATTTTCTTTTTTTTTCTTCATTTTACAGCAATATGCTGTAAAAAGCACCGTAATATTCATGGTAAAATTCTGGCAGCTGAGATGACAGTTTTTACCATAAAAAAGTGGTACTGGTTTACAGTAGTATGCTGTAAAAAAAACACTAACTTATGGTAAAATTCTGGCAGCTGAGCTGGCAGGGTTTTTTTTCTTTTTTTATTTACAGTAATATGCGGTAAAAACACATATTTATGGTAAAATTCTGGCAGCTGAGCTTTTTTCTTTACAAAAAAGTGGTACTGTTTTTTTTGTTACTTTAATATGCTGTGAAAAAACAGTATTATTTATGGTAAAATTCTGGTAGCTGAACAGACAGTGTTTTACCGTATAAAAAAGTGGTACTGCTTTTTTTTCTTTTTTTTTACAGCAGTATGCTGTAAAACAAACTAATATTTATGGTAAAATTCTGGCAGCTAAGCTGGCAGTTTTTTACTGTACAAAAAAGTGGTACGTTTTTTTTTTTATTTACCGTAATATGCTATGAAAATACACTAATATTTATGGTAAAATTCTGGCAAGTGAGCTGGCAGTTTTTTACAGTACAAAAAAGTGGTAGTTTTTTTTTAAAATTTATGGTGATATGCGGTAAAACACTAATATTTATGGTAAAATTCTGGCAGCTGAGCTGACAGTTTTTTACCTTGGTATCTTTGATTTTTTTTTTTCAGTGTACGTGCAAAAATAATAATCAAATGCTTCGGCAATTGTGGAATAATCTCATGAGGCGACTCCTTGTACGTTAATATGTGTGTATTATTGACTGTTACAAGAGGCCCTCTGAGGGCAGTCATAACCAAGATGTGAAAACAAGTTTGACACCCTTGCACTAGAGTAACTGTTCATGTAAACTTTTCAAAATATTGACTTACAGTATACATACAGCTGTAATTTTGACTACATATAATAACTACCTGCAGTCAGTTTTAAGTGGCATTAAAAAGGCATTCAATTAGATTTGTTAAAGCTGCTGATGCCCTATAAAACGCTGACTGGGAGCTCTGAGGTTGAACATTAACATGGTTGTGAAGTGTTTCTAACTTGTTGTGTTTTGTGTGGAGCAAAGTCCTGAGTGTAGTGAAAACCTGCTGAGCGACAACTTTTTGTTGTTGTTTTGTGCGTTAACCTCGTTCCTCCATCTGTGTCGTCCACAGCCCAGGTGCCGGACGACGAGCAGTTTGTTCCAGACTTCCAGTCGGATAGCTGTGAGTAGTCTTCCTTCATACCGGGGACGTGCGTCTGCTGTGTTGGAAAATAAAATAAATAGAGATGATAACACCACATAAATATGAATATTTGTTCATTGAGCTGTTCTCTACGGTTGCCGTCCTATGAAGTAAAAATGGCTGATTTTGCACATTTCCCGATCAGTTGGTAACTAGGGATTGCCGATAGGGCCCCAAATCTATACTGCGACATATATTGGAGCCTCTTGTAATAACCATACATATATTATGTGGCAAATAAATGATAATGGAACCATTTCATAATGGTTTACAAAGGCTGCTGATGTACGCACTAACATATTAATTATTTTTTCGAAACTATCAATAATCTACTTCATCAATTATTGTTAATATCTGATTACTTGCTGTTGTAATGTGGCTGTTAAAATTTAATAAACACTTATTCTTCTGTTCTAACAATACTTGACGTTAGCTTAGAGCAATACTACACATTTGTGTATCAGTGCAATACCAAATAGTTACAGGGGCAGTATTGGTCATATCCATCCATCCATTTTCTACCGTTTGTCCCGGTCGCGTGGGGTGCTGGAGCCTATGTCAGCTGCATCAATGTTCGTAATTAGTCAGGGTTTCCCCTTAATGTAAGTGAATGTAGCGTGCCACCACAGCATTTTTATTACCGCCACACCTTGAAAATAGGTGGGTTTTTTTACTTGAAAACAAATTGAAGTACCATAATGTAATAAATTGTAGGCCCCAGAAGAAATCACACAAAGTCCAGCGCTATTTTTAACTTTTATCACCAATCTTATGATAACAAACGGCACAATTCTAACAGGTTTTAACTCCCGTGCAAGCACTTCCCCGGACACACAACACTTCCTCATGGAAGCGGTATAGCTCGGTTGGTAGAGCGGCCGTGCCAGCAACTTGAGGGTTGCAGGTTCGATCCCTGCATCCGCCATCTTAGTTACTGCCGTTGTGTCCTTGGGCAAGATACTTTACCCACCTGCTCCCAGTGCCACCCACACTGGTTTAAATGTAACTTAGATATTGGGTTTCAATATATAAAGTGCTTTGAGACAGTAGAGAAAAGCGCTATAAAAAATATAATTCACTTCACTTCACTCATTCTCCACCAACCACGGTGTGTTTGCAAACATGGGATAAACTGACATCCAATCCAAACCACACGAACATAAAACATTAAAATGAGCTGGTTGTTACGGTAGTAATTGATATATATAGCCTATTACTTGCGCACTATTGACAAGTGATGTACCAAAAACTTTACCACCGAAAAAAGACTTTTATCACCGAAAACCGCACTGCCGAAACCAGATGTAAACAAAACGCAGGCCATTGTCTGAAACGTTGTCAGCATATCTGTGATGTGGACAGAGGTGGGTAGAGTAGCCAGAAATTGTACTCAAGTAAGAGTACTGTTACTTTAGAGATTTATTACTCAAGTAAAAGTAAGGAGTAGTCACCCAAATATTTACTTGAGTAAAAGTAAAAAGTATGTTGTGAAAAAACTACTCAAGTACTGAGTAACTGATGAGTAACATATACACACACACACATTGTAATCAGACAGTAGTGATGATAACGTCCACGTTTTCAAATGGAGGAGAAAAAAAGTTCCTCCTTTCTGTCTAATACCACATGAAAGTGGTTGGTTGTTGGCTTCTTATTTGTCCAGCTTCCATATTCGTTTTTATACACTTTACAAGAAATACATTGGCGGCAAACTCCGTAGCTTGCTAGCTTGCTAGCTTGTTTGCACTGGCTTTCGGAGACTCTTATTTTGAAAGCGCAGGCGCGATGGAGCGGCACTTTTATTGTGAAGACAGGAACTGTGCAGTCAGTCTTTAGGCTTTTGACGGGATGTACGGTTAAAATAAAAAAGGGTCTTTTTTCCTTCACACTTTTGATTGATTGATTGGAACTTGTATTAGTAGATTGCACAGTACAGTACATATTCCGTACGATTGACCACTAAATGGTAACACCCGAATACGTTTTTCAACTTGTTTAAGTCAGGTCATGTGACCCCTGGCTCTGTTTGATTGGTCCAACGTCACCAGTGACTGCATCTGATTGGTGGAACGGAGTGAACGTCACCAGTGACTATTTGTTGAAACGCAGGCACTATGAAGGTCTGTCTGACAGACCAAAACAAACAAAGCGTGCATTAACAGATCGATAAAAATTAGTAGCGAGTAGCGAGCTGAATGTAGATAAAAGTAGCGGAGTAAAAGTAGCGTTTCTTCTCTATAAATATACTCAAGTAAAAGTATGTTGCATTAAAACTACTCTTAGAAGTACAATTTATCCCAAAAGTTACTCAAGTAGATGTAACGGAGTAAATGTAGCGCGTTACTACCCACCTCTGGATGTGGATGTAATTTTGATATATAATGCAGACATACCTGCATTATATACTGCACAGCTACAAAATGTGAAAATATTAAAAGGACAGGGCGGCTTTTAAGCAGAGAAAGTGAAACTACAGCAACCGCACCAAGCAAGTGTGACGTCATGCTCGCTGCAGCCTCTTAAGTCAGGGACCTGGAGGGACAGAAGTAGGGTCTCTAAACACGACTACATTCTATAATAACACCAGATGAAGATGCTACATTTGTTGCTAAGTGTTTTTAATAAAGAAAAGTCATTAAAAGTCTATAAACACTTGAAAAAATCTCAACAAAGTACCTTCTACAAAAAGCAGCAACAATTAAAAATATGGCAAAACGATAACAAATGTTAAAACTAATGAATGAAGACAGAGTATTAAATGTAGGTACACCTTTTTTTTGGTCTTTAAAAAAAAATCATATATCATAGCAAATTACTCAATGATGTCATTGTGACCAAGCCCCCACAGCCACAGGTATCTTGGCAGTTTAGGGGAAACCCTCTACAGTGGTTCATTAATTACAATTTTGATAACTGTAATCCGACAATATCACTTATTATTCACATTTTCCTTTATTCTGTTTCATTTCATTTAAAAAATGTATACTAAAGTCAATAGTGCAAAAAAATAAAACAAAAGCAAAAACACTGGACTCTTATTTCCCGAGTTTGTAAACAATAACAAATACTACACAAAAACTCTTTTGTGTAGTATCGACCTTATATTGATAGTACACTTGGTATTGTTACTGTCAATATTTATATCGATCCGTCCACCCAGGTTTACGTTCAAGAGCTTAACGGTTAGCTATGTCTTTATGAATCCGTCTATGGCGTATCGTGTAGCATGTTTAGCTACTCCTTGTCCTCCAGTGATAATGGTACATGTAAAAGGGATTTAGAAGCTAACGTGTATTACATTATAATAATGTAGTATTATTGTATGTATTACTATTGATTCGAGCACATTTCAAGTTTGGAAAAAGTCTTTGCCTTGCCGTACGTCACTGCCGCTTCCTAAATGTGATGTTTTTAACGTTACTATTCTGCGAGTGGAGCTAACTCAAGTCGAGGTCACTCCTCCTTTGTCCGAATGTCTTAATCCCGACGAGGACACACACCATCCTTTGTGCTCGGAAGTCCGCTTTGAGGCTCATGTGCGCCCACTCTCTCCCTCTCCACCATTTTGAGTTTAATCAGCCGATTGGCATGGGGCGTCACATGAGCCAAACCTCCTAATCTCATTTCACACTTTCCCGCACCCGGTCTAGATTCCAGCAGAAAGGGCTGCCTCTCGCCCCGATCCCCACAAATAGTATTTATGTGTACATACTGTTTGTATACGTCTGGAGGATGCTGGTGTGTGGTTGTCTTCGTCAGGGGCTTGTGTCTGTCATTCACCAGGGCTGCACTTAGTCCGTGGTGCAGCCGTCATGGCCGCCGCATTAGTAAAGGGAGTTTGATTATCTGAGAGTGCGATGAAGGACTTGCTGACAGTGGTGGCCGTTGCCAGGCTGCAAGCTTCCTCGCTCTCGCTTTCACGCGTATCCAAGGCCAGATTTGAAGATGAGACACTGGGTCGATGTACAAAATAGAAAAGTACTGACACACACCCCTAGTTCTTCATCTTGACTCAAATTATTCATCTTAGCAAAACTTCTTCAGTCTTTGTACGCAGTCACTTATCTCCACGCACCTCCGACCATCTGACTGCCATCAACACAAGATTCTTATTGTCAATAGATGTTTGGCGTAGGTGTTTGGCATAGGTGTTTGACATCAACGTAGGTGTTTGATGTCTATGTCAGCGTTTGACGTAGGTGCTTGACGTCAGCATAGGTGTTTGACGTAGGTGCTTGACGTCGGCGTAGGTGCTTGACGTCGGCGTAGGTGCTTGACGTCGGCGTAGGTGTTTGACGTAGGTGCTTGACGTCGGCATAGGTGTTTGACGTAGTTGCTTGATGTCGGCGTAGGTGTTTGACGTCGGAGTAAGTTAAATTTTGCAACTCGGAACACTTTTCGAACAGAACCATTTTGTATAGAAATAACTTCCTAAATTCAATGTCAACTAAAGAGGGCACTTGTTTAAAGAGGCTAACAGTAGCAATCCATTCTGCCTCTAAATCAGTTTAAAAATGCATTCAAAAACCGCCAACAATACTTCATTTATGTTCCTTAACCTGTATAATAACCAAGCTGTAGCGACATTGTTATTGTATGAGCGAACACTGAGGAATTGTTTTTCTAGCGTAGTAACACGTCAACATGCTACGGCTTTAGCCATGAGCTAGCTGCTCGTCAACAGCTAAATGGCTTTTGAGTGTGTAATGCACAACAAGATGCGATAGGACGCCAATCTGAACTGACTGAAAAAGATGAACACATATATTAAAGTATCTGTAAAGTATTAGCCCTCATTTCATGTTTTGTTCGTACACAGCAAGCTTGACAGTGTATATACTGTAGTTGTAATAACAAGCATGACGTGCTGCATGTATCATGATTAATATTATAGTGACTCACTCGATGGACAGTTGTTTGTTTGGTCCAGTTGGCCGGGGAAGTTTTTTCCAGTTGATTTTGGGTAAGCACGCCATTAATGTCGGCAAAGCTTGGCTCCAAGCTTCACATTTGCAGCGTCAAGTCTCGCTGACCTCACTCTCTCGGCTTCCTTTAGTTCCAACGTTTCACCCTCTGTTCGTGCTCGCTTTATATAACCAGCAGTTCATCCTCAGTATATTCAGCTTCAAAAAGATAAGGTTGTGAATCCTCCTTTGTCCAAAAACAGTTGTCTTTGTTGTCTATTACCAAGCCTGCCAAGATTAGGACACACATGTGTTTGATTTTATAAGTAGAAACACACATTTGTTGCAGGAAGTTGGAAGTGTGTTGCTATGGGAACGGAAATAAATGCGCCGAGGAAATAAGTCCCAGTATTGCTTAAAATGACCAAAATACGGTAAATATTGTACATATGTGCATTATGAATGTTTGTTACTACATTTATATATACTATATACTTGCAGTGTGTATATAAAACCTTGATGGAGGGTTTTGAAGTTGTTTTAGAGGGCATTGAAAGCTACAATGGTGACTCCTATTAGCCGCATCTTGCAAGCGTTTTTTAATCATCTTTAGAATCCTTAAAAAGAGACATGTATATTTTATCTCTCATAATGATTGTTGATAGGAAAAATTCTAAAAAAAAAGTGCAGTTCCCCTTTAATAAGAAAAAGAATATGGTGGATTCAATGCGTCGTTTGACATGGACAGTTTGTCGACAAGCTCCTGGTAGTAGGTTCAACTGCACTTAAACTGCGGGAGTTTTGTGACTATCAGGTTTACTTCCTGGTGGGAGAAAAGGAGACATGTTCTGGTACTTTTGTGCGTGTAGTTGGAGCACGGGGCTGCATGTCTGAGTAGCATACGACTGCTTTGCATCATTTAGGTTGCAAGAAAGCTCTTTTCCCCAACATTAAACATGAAGAGTGCACACTCACAGCCATTGTTTGCTCATCTGTGCTCCACCGACGCCCTTCATCATCTACCCGCCTCCCTTGCTGCTCCTCTGCAGTATCTAGTTTCTTCCCCGCTATTATGCAGGGCACTGGAACCCACAGTCAGCCACGGGTTTATGTCAGTCCTAATAGGATCCAGACGTGAGGTTTGATGGCTTTTGTGTGTCTGGTGCAGTTTTTGTCACGGCGACAAAAGCAGCCGTGGTTGAGGCGGGATGATAAATGACTGTTAAGTGGTCAGAGGAGGGAACGCATACATTGTCCAAGCATCCTTTTACTCTCCCAATGTGATTAAGACAACTGTTGCACTTCTTCGGCTTCAAATACAAAGTGTAGGTAGTGTCTGGACTCCATCTTATATTTGTTGTCTCCCCTTCGCCTAGTGATGTTCCATGGCCCACCACCGACCAAGATCAAGCGTGAGCAGACTGCCTCCAAAGAGCTGTCCCCCTGCCACCAGGACAGGAGTCCCATGCTCTACGAAGAGAAGTGCCTTTACATCAACAGGTACAGGATGGTTGCTGCTATTTTAGGAATTGTTAGATTCCTAACTGCGTGTTCCTCACACTCAGTGCCTGCGACGGGAAGTCCACACCCACGTTCAAGCCGTTAACCCCTCCCTCCACGCCAGTGTCTCCGTGTGGCCCAGCAGGAGCGCATCGCCTCAGTGAGCAGAGTCCTCCTCGCCCAAATGTAGCCAGCTTGCCCGCTGGACTGCGTCCAGTTCATGTTCAGCGACAACAGCATCCCCACCCACAGAGCACAGGCCCACGCAACCAGCCGGCACACCCGGTCCACAGCCCGCCATTCGCCGTGCCGTGTGCGCCGATCGGCCAAGATGCCAACAACTTCACGCCAGAGCACAGGTAAGCGTCTCTTCTTAAGTAAACTGAGAGTAGCGGATGCTGGCTAGTGCTGCACTGCTCGACTAATTCACAGAGAAAGTGTGGAAGTGGGTTCAAGTCAGCGTTATGCGAGACTATGTCGACACATCTGTGACAACGTTGTGATCTGGGATCTGTTACTTTCTCCCACTATCCTCAGGTTCCAGCGGCAGATGTCCGAGCCATCTCTACATTTCCCCCAATCAGACAGTCAGCTGCACACCCACTTCCTGCCCCAGGCACCCAGCAGCAACCGCAACAGTCGACCACACGAGGGCCGCCCGCTGTACCACCGGCAAATGTCTGAACCCTTGGTGGCTGCGTCCCCTCACGGTTTTAAACAGGAACTCATTGACCCAAGATACACCGAGCACGGCGTCCCCAACCCTCCAGCTCCCCCACGCCAGGCTGGGTGCCACCTGATGGACATCAAGCAGGAGCCCCGCGATTTCTGCTTCGATTCCGGTAAGTGACGGCTCACAATTGGTTCATTGAGCCAGGTACTGTGCAGCTGGCCCAAGGTAGGGAATGTGCCCACCGTATTTGTTCAGGCGTCTGACATTTTAGTGCAAGTTTTAGCACTTAACAGTGGCACGGCAGCACAGGTACTCCTTTCACTCTCGCACTGTCCGACTTTAATCTGATCGTTCCTCCCGAGTCACGCCAGTCAAGTAAAAGTGGGTCTTTCAGCTCAGCGTAAGCCTCCAAGGGCAAAAAGTAAATGGGTCACTCAATCAGGTGGCTAGAAGCTCTTCACTGAGCCTACCTGGAATAGATCGAGTCCATAAATCCTCAGAGGACTTGGTGGCCTGTAAGGTAGTTGATCATAAAAGACGAGGAGTCAAACATTTTCCAGTCTACCTTTTTAGTGGAGGAAAAAACCCTTCAAGCAACGATGAAAGAGAATGTTTGGTCACATGGTACAAATCAAACAAGCTGCTGGCTGTTGTCCTTCTGACACCCACACAGCCAGCTGTTCTCCCTGCTCCACAATATTATGTCCTCTTCTCCTAAAACGCTGTAACTTTGGCTGGGGGAAAAGCCAACAACGTCATGTACTCTCATTCCTTTTCTGCACTGGCTGGCCTGGTGGTGATGTAATGACAAATCCTCTTAGCTTCTTATGGCCTTTAAGTACCTACGTCACAGGGGGCTATCATCTGGAGCTGGGCAGAGGATGTCCACGTCAGGGATACTAGCTTGAACTTCAACCAAAAAGCAGAGATTTACAGCATCGTTTGTCTTTTCTTGCGTCCACGTTCAAGTCTCGCTCAAGATTGATCTCTGTCAATCTTATCAGGTGACAGCACACTGAATGAGGCACAGTGGCGTTGCGGATGGTATGCAGAAAAAATGGAAACCAGGCCCTGAAGCCCCCAGAGGGGACAGTCGCTGTAACTTGATTATCATTGAGATTTAACACAGCAGCCATAGCGCTAATCCTGTTTAAAGGCTTGCAGAGCGTGAGTGGGCAGTGCAGTGCTACTTGGATCTGGTACACTCGTGTGTGTGTGTGTGTGTGTGTGTGTGTGTGTGTGGGGGGGGGGGGGCAGTTGAAGCTTAATATGACCCAGTAGTGAGACAGTAAAGCCGCCATCATTACCAAGGCACTGATCTTTATCAACATGAAGCCAATCCCGCAAATCAAAGATGCTATTTCAAGTATCTTTATGCACACAAGTCCAAATATATCTATCAGCTGTGAGGTGGATTTTGATGTGAAGCACATTTGACACGACAGAAAAGGCTGGGATGTCTCTGGTCTAAAATTATACTTCCACCGTCTTTGTTTTGCAGAGGTGCCCAACTGTCACTCATCATTCGGGAGAGCGGGGAGCTTCTACCAAAATAACCATGAAAGTACGTTTTTGTTTTCTCTCTCTCATATCTGGCGGGTTACAGGTGTTTCGTCGGCGAGGCATTTGTGGCCCTTGAGCCGAAATCAGGACAAGTGACTGGCATGTTAGAGAGTGGCGGTCAGCGGGATTTTTAACGAGCGGTCACGGGGGAAGTAGATCTATTGGTGCTAGTGATGTAGCTGTTTAGCAACCAAACCTGAACTCAAAACACTGATAGCTCAAATCAGCCACGCCCATTGAAATTAATTGAAATCCATTTAATCCGTGCATGGGCCTCCAAAAAAACACGACCATTTTAATGTATAACATACCTTTTTAAAAAGAAAACTAACTTTTAGATAAGAAATATTGTTTAAAAATCATACAATAGCATTTACTACAAACTACAGTAGTTTTGTGAAATAATGTAATAATTAGCATTTACCTTGGTGAGCACACGTTTGTAGGTGTCTCCCATGAGCAGTTTTGCTGTCATGTAACAATAGAAACTGCTAACTGTTGGTTAGAAATCGGATAGACTTTATCCCATAAGCGGGAAAATATGTGAAAAGCAGCACAGAAGTCGCAAAAGTGCCACTCCTTTTGCGCAGTCCTGAAGGGGCCCGGACCAAAAGGCAAAAACGGACACACAAGAGCACAAAGCTCCAGCAGCCACTTTAGCAACGCCATCTTGAAACAGCCGTCTTGGTGTGACGGACCAGAGGTCAGAGTTGACAGCAAGCTGTGTTTGCGTACCAAATTTAATGCTTGATTGTCCAGTTATTGAGTCAGGACGCTTCAAACACTGCAGATTCTCCATATTTCATGGATAACTGTCTGTTGTTTGGATATTTTTGGCTGCATGCCCCCGAGGCCGGCTGCGGTTTTTGTGATGCGGATTGACGGTGCTGCAGTTGGGCTGATTTTACCGGTCGGCTAACCAGTAGGACATGTTTTTAATAGTTTGTTTCTTTGATTCGGTCATTCACTTCTTCTCCTTCGCAATAACTTTCTCATTTGCCGTGGTTGGAAGACAAGATTGTTTTTATCTCTAGCTGTGGGCTGTGCACAATTACTTTTTCTACGTACTGTGAGGAAGATCGCAACTTAAGGCATAACAAAAAGCAGAACGACATCTAGTTTCTCAAAATACTCATAAGTTGGGATACACGTAAGTTGAGGTACCACTGTACTCACAATAAACGTATTTTCTTTCAGGTTTCTCCTTCGACAGAGATTCTCAACTCTACTTTGACGATACCTGTGTTGTACCTGAAAGATTAGAAGGTGAGATTGTTGGACTCGTCTATTATATAATTCTCTAAGTCAAGTTGACACCAGATGGTCTCACCACACTGTGGCCGTGGCGTGGTGTCCACTGAGCACCCAAATTCATCCTTTTTCTTCTCCCACTGATTAGGTAAAGTGAAGCAGGAGCCGTCCATCTATCGAGACGGACCCCCATACCAGCGCCGCGGCTCCCTACAGCTCTGGCAGTTCTTGGTCACTTTGCTAGACGACCCGGCCAACGGCCACTTCATCGCCTGGACCGGTCGGGGAATGGAGTTCAAGCTCATCGAGCCAGAGGAGGTCAGTCAGTTGGCCGCTGCTCTTTTCATGTGAAAGACAAAAGTATAGACCCAGTTTGTAACGTTCATCTCTGAAGGTGGCTCGCCGCTGGGGGATCCAAAAGAACAGACCCGCTATGAACTACGACAAGCTGAGTCGCTCTCTTCGTTACTACTACGAGAAGGGCATCATGCAGAAGGTAAAGGCAGGTTAACCTTTTTTCCGTTTCCTTTGAAGTGTCCTCAATAGCGCCCGTCTTGAGTGAGATTTTAAGAGACAAACCTTTTTGTGTTAAACAGGTGGCTGGCGAGAGGTACGTGTACAAGTTTGTGTGCGACCCCGAGGCCCTTTTCTCCATGGCTTTCCCCGACAACCAGAGGCCCAACCTGAAGGCCGACCTGGACGGCCTGCCAGGCCTGGACGAGGACACAGTGCCCCTTACCCACTATGAGGAGAACACTTCCTATCTGCTGGACAGCGGGGAGCATTGTCTAGCGGGCTTGCCCTTTGTGGACGGTTGTGGTTATTGAAGCAAAAAGCAGCGTCCTGGCGCTTGGCACACACAAACATGCAAAACCATTTGCAAAGTCTCTCAATGGCCGACTCTTTCAATTCAAACATTGAACTGCTGGTCGGCTCGGAGGAACCTAATGTGGATCCTGGCTGGCTTACGGACCTAAAACCCTTCCATGGCTAAGAATGGACGAGGGTAAAAGATGAAACTCAACGACGAAAGCCCTCGAGACCTCTGAAAGTTTGTAGAAGAACATGCTTCTTGAATCTGGGTCAAAAAGTGCAGATTTTGTGATTATTATTTTTTTGTGACAATCTAAATTCTAAATGCAGCACTATTCCGTAGTTGCCTAATAATACTTCTTGCGTGTCTGTTTTAATGTTACTGCACCTGGACTGAAAGATGAATGACAGAGCTTTGACTTGCACGCATGCTTTCAACCATTCATGTACATATGATTATGGGTTTTTCTGTAACAAGACCAGAGGGTTCTTGGAAATATTTCAGGCTAGTTGGTCTCCTGTTAAGTTGTTGTGCTCTTTAAATTATCCTGCCCGTGTAAGAGATTGTATCCCTGCCCCCACTTTGGAGACCTTTGGTACGATCCTCCAGCCGGTGTTTGATTGTTCCATTTTAAAACTAACTAACATTCAAAAGAGATGCATATGCAAGTACATACTGTATTTTACAGCCGAGAGACATTTTTATACATTTCCTTGTTGATTTTCTGGCTCTCTTGATGCGCTGGTATGGCAGGAGCACCATGGCATTGCATGCAGGGTAAAAGTATAAAAGGTGCATTTTTGCGGCTATCTTTTGGACTCAGTGACTTTGCATGGCCTAATCACTCCACTGACATATCGCTTTACCGCCTTGGGGTTAACATTTGCTTTAAACTTAGTCTTTACTCTGAACAAGGGCAACATTAAACTTCTATAAAGATTATATATTTTTGCTATAAGGCTGCAGTCCATGCTTGAGTTTAATGTATCAGCTTTACAGTTCTGCCTCTAATAGGGCTGTAACTGTTTTTTTTCCTAAGAAAAAACATCAAATGTCATGACGCACTCGCTGCAGACTGATTCGTTTGCTTCTGCGAACAGATGGATGACAAGATGTTATCTCGCTTGCAAACGAGGCGTGTAAAAGGCCAGAGTTCCAGCAAAGGCCACATTATGGGACGGATGCCAGGCAGGGCGCAGAAACACTCTCTGCGCTTGTATAGGCTTCATCAGACCCCTCATATTGTGCTCCTTCTGATCATGTGTACTAGCTCCAATAAACACTCCTCTACGCTTAACTGCGTTCCTGCTACTTCTCAAACCTCCACCTCCGTTATTACCGGGAGTTTGAACTTGCCTGTGAGTCACCTGCTTTTCTTTTTCTTAGGTGAATGATTACACCATGTCCCTTTTTAGAAATATTCACTTGTGCTCACAGCCACTAAATGACTCAATTAAACAAACCAAATAAAATAAACAATAAACCAAACTTGGAGACACTCAACTTTGTTCACAATTCTATGTCAAAGAGATACAAACTACTTCCTCATGAAGCTGTGGTATGCTGGACTGTGGAACTCGATCTTCGGGGTTTCTACAGAACGGTGTGGCACAGCAGCTGCACGGTTTAAGACAAAGGAACTGCAGAGGGGAGAAGACCATGGGAGCAGCTTTCTCACCACCACAGACATCTTCATTGGCAGATGCACCACCATAAAATCCGACCCTTCCTCACCATGGTAGTGTCTATGCTGTCTGGAACTTCAGTTCCTAGTAGGGCCTCCTATGGCGAACCGGTCTGGCACCCAGCGGTATTAGGGCCGCAACCCAGCTAACAGGGCTTTAGTAAAAACTCAAGAGACGTCAACCCTCAGGAACCAGCGGCCTCTGGTCATCTTGCCTCTGCGTCTGTGGTATATCTGTGACAAGCAATGTCGCCGCCTTCGCAATGGAGTGAGGTTATGTTGCTTTGCGCTTGTGCAACCGACATTCCTCTGCGTGAGATGGGCGCAACCTTTCCTCCGACTTCGTATGCAACCGCAAAACCTTGTGCAGTCGAAGAGGTTTTACAAATTGCTACAGTCTACGAGGAGGACTTCAAGCAGAGGTCCAAATCGCTCAACAACAACAAAAAATCAGCTGATGCAGAATGCATCGCCACCAGGTACGTTCTATCTTGGATCCCTTTTCCTCAAGCAAGAGTCTGCGAAACATCCAGATTAGGACCACCTGAGGAACAGTTTCTTTCCAAAAACGCAGATGGAGCTTTACAGCAATGAATACCAATCCCCCATGTTTCAAATTATCTCAAATGTGTCTCTCTAATATTGCTAACACACCTGTCTAAGTGTGTTAGTTAACACTTGTGCCTTGTCAAGCTTCTCCATCCACCTCGTAGGTGTGTCGAGATGCAAACGGGATAGCATGATCCTATTTATCAACAATTCCTGGTGCCCACTTGCACTCACTCTTACGTAGTGAGTAATTGCCACTGTCCGAGTATCATGGGTGAAGTCGAGCAGACCATGGCGATATGATTGCGGTGGAAGATCTACTTTGCGAATGAGGCTATTGTATTGTCACTAAAACCAAGGTTCATGGTGTAATGAAGGCCAGCCAGTTGGCTGGGCCATATGTATGTTGGGTGTCTCATGACCTGTTCCGCCAAGGTTCAAGTCCTGGGCGGAACAGAAAAGGCAGGGATTGAACCAGGCGGGTTACTCGGGCAGGAACCAAAATAACCGTAGCTTGTTTGGCCCCCTAAGCCCCACACCACTACCAACCTTGTGATGCTATAATGGTTCTGATCCTTTTAACATTGTTATTGTCGGGGTGATGGATGACTCCCAGCAACTAAAACAATGGATGGTAAAAACACCACTTTAACTGTAAATCCATACATACACGATTACAAAGCACTTGATTCATGGCGCTGGGCCTGCAGGAAAGTGGATATACATCACCAGCACAGGACCGCTTGAATTATTGATCCTTGTACGAGAACGAGCAGCTGGAGCGTTATTGTGGTTTCTGCTTGAACTCTTCTCACATGCACACGCGTGCCTCTGTCTGTTCTAATTTAGGTGCACTTTACATCTGCAAGAAAAATGTTGAAATTCAATCATTATTTGTGTGACATTTGACATTACATTGGTACTGATTCTGAATAGTAACATTTCTGCTTTGTCACCAATAACGTACACACACCTTTTGTCTTTACAGACCGCTGCCGCCCTCTAGTGGATATTTGAAAACAAACAGTAAAATGCATGTTTATCATAAAACTATGATTACTTGTGTTTATTTACGAGGGATTATTCTGTCCTCTCAACCCTGTTTTCCCTACATGTTTAAAAGCTTAGCATCATCATTACATAACACTATGTTCTCACAATCGTTGAACAGCAATGATAATTGTACAATTATAAACGTTAATAGTCACAACTGTGGTTGGAGTGTCCGCCCTGAGATCGGTAGATCGAGAGTTCAAACCCCGGCCGAAAAGACTATAAAAATGGGACCCATTACCTCCCTGCTTGGCACTCAGCATCAAGGGTTGGAATTGGGGGTTAAATCACCAAAAATTATTCCTGGGCGCGGCCACCGCTGCTGCTCACTGTTCCCCTCACCACCCAGGGGGTGAACAAGGGGATGGGTCAAATGCAGAGGTTAATTTCACCACACCTAGTGTGTGTGTGACTATCATTGGTACTTTTGAATTATTTATTGTAAGACTGGAGGTGTAAACCATTTATGAATGCTTTGTTGTTTTTTTGCTACAAAGCTAATTTCCTTTAATAATAGGGGTGGGCAATACTGAAAGTTTTGGACTTTATTCGATACCAATCAGAAGGCCAGTTTGGCAAGATCGATACCTCTATACTTTTACTGGAAATGTTTTTAAGACGTTATTAAGATCGTGAATTTTTGCGACGATTATAATGAAACTGATATACAATTCCAGGTAAGCTACATCAAAAAAGATCAACAAACTTCTTTGTGAACAAATGAAAATTAACTAGTAGTTTCCCTTGCTGTATGCTAGTATCGATCCAATACTTGGATCGCCTTTCCATCGCCGCTAATTAAGGACAGGTGTACAGAAATGAAAGAATAAAGGTGTCCGACTTACGTCAGACGCAAGGCTGTCCAATGTGTCCACAAGTTAAGTAAAATTTGAAGTTTACCTTTACTTTCTACAAATATGTTACTGTAAATATGAAGATAAATGACAGTATTCACGCTGAGAAAGTTAACTAGCACTTAGCTACAGGAAAGTAGCTATTGTCAATGGGTTGCTACGAAGAAGATGGCGACCATTTTGAAAGTAGTTGACATTTGGCGGTTTGTTGGCTGTAATAATTTACACGAGGTGCTACCGCATACTTGGCCAGCTGTCCGCACGAAGTTAATACGGGGTGTATTTCGACGAATTCGGACAATAAACCCGTGTTTGTGAGTTAGTCGGCTGCGTTGACAGAGCTAGCAGCTAGCTAGCAATTAGCATTAGCCATTTTTAAAAGGAGAGATGCTCATGCCATATTTTTTGCTGTTGTCGTTTGTACAGTTACAATAATACCGTCCGCGAGACTCTACATTTATGGCTTTCTACGCGCCGTGTTGGTCGAGTACTCTGCCCTACTGGTCGACTCCCGCAAGGCCCTTGGATCAGTCGAGCTTGCTGTCATGCTACCACACACAGCTCATGACCCCACGTAAGTCTTTGTGTTATTAATAAACAGGTAGTTATACAAATTATAAAATGCTACCGCACAAAGCGCAGGTCCCCATATAAGTCTTTGTATTAATAAATATGTATTAATACAAATTGTAAAATTCTACCACACACAGCTCAGGGCCAATAAATAGATAATTATATAAAATTTAAAATGCTACCACACACAGCTCAGGACCAATAAATAGATAATTATATAAAATATAAAATGCTACCACACACAGCTCAGGACCCATATAAGTCTTTGTATAATTAATAAAAAGGTGACGATACAATTTGTAAAATGCTAACACACAGCTCAGGACCCCACGTGAGTCTTTGTATTATTTTAAAAACAGATAATTATACAAATTATAAAATGCTACCACACACAGCTCAGGACCCTATATAAGTCTTTGTATTATTGATAACAAGTAGGGATGTCCGATAATGGCTTTTTGCCGATATCCGATATTCCGATATTGTCCAACTCTTAATTACCAATACCGATATCAACCGATACCGATATATACAGTCGTGGAATTAACACATTGTTATGCCTAATTTGGACAACCAGGTATGGTGAAGATAAGGTCCTTTCTAAAAAAAAAAATAATAAAATAAAATGAGAAAAATTAATTAAAAACATTTTATTGAGTAAAAAAGAAAGTAAAGCAATATAAAAACAGTTACATAGAAACTAGTAATTAATGAACATGAGTAAAATTAACTGTTCAAGGTTAGTACTATTAGTGGACCAGCAGCATGCACAATCATGTGTGCTTACGGACTGTGTCCCTGCAGACTGTATTGTTATATATTGATATATAATGTAGGAACCAGAATATTAATAACAGAAATAAACAACCCTTTTGTGTGAATGAGTGTGAATAAGTGTAAATGGGGGAGGGAGGTTTTTTGGGTTGGTGTACTAATTGTAAGTGTATCTTGTGTTTTTTATGTTGATTTAATAAATAAATAAATAAAACAAACGATACCGATAATAAAAACCGATACCGATAATTTCCGATATTACATTTTAAAGCATTTATCGGCTGTTGATATCGGCCTGCCGATATTATTGAACATCTCTAATAACAATTATTATTCAAATTGTAAAATGCTACCACACACAGTTCAGGACCCCACCTAAGTCTTTGTATTATTAATACATAGATAATTATAAAATGCTACCATACATAGCTCAGGACCCCATATAAGTCTTTGCATTATTAATAAATAAATATGAATATAAATTATACAATGCTACCACACACAGCTAAAGACCCCTGCGTAAGTATTCACATAAATCATTGTATTATTAATAGATATTAGGGGTGTCCCGATACACATTTTTTGATTTGTATTAGAGGTGTAACGATCCGTTTAACGATTAAATTCAGATTATATTTTGATGTTTCTAATGCGATTCAGGGACGATATTTGTTTTTTTGGAACAATACAATCTTAAACAATCCAGTGAGTTAAAATCAATTTAGTAACTTTTTAGCAAAATAAATCAATGTGACTGTAATAAATACTGGATACTGCAGGAGAGGTTTCCTTGTTCCTTGAGTCATACCAAAGACTATAAAAGTGGGACCCATTACCTCCCTGCTTGGCACTCAGCATCAAGGGTTGGAATTGGGGGTTAAATCACCAAAAATAATTCCCGGGCGTGGCCACCGCTGCTGCTCACTGCTCCCCTCACCTCCCAGGGGGTGATCAAGGGTGATGGGTCAAATGCAGAGAATAATTTCGCCACACCTAGTGTGTGTGTGACAATCATTGGTACTTTAACTTTATTTCTTGTATGGGAATTATGTATCAGTGAATTATGAATATAAACAAGAAAGTAAACAACAATTAATGGGCAATGCATTCACATCTTTGATTGATTGAAACTTTTATTAGTAGATTGCACAGTACAGTACATACTCCGTATAATTGACCACTAAATGGTAAGACCCGAATAAGTTTTTCAACTTGTTTATGTCGGGGTCCACGTAAATCAATTCATCTCATTTAAATAATGTGAAACCAATACTTTAGGTTTAATTAACAGGACGAAGCATTTTCTGCTCACATTTAAACAGTCAAGACATTTTAATAGAAGTACGATAACCAACATTTTAACAGTAGATTTACTTGCTACCTCTGCTTTTGTGTTTCAGTATATCATTTATACAATGACAATCATAGGTACTTTAACTTTAACTTTAATATCAAAAACAAAGTGCAACCAACAATTCAGGTTGAATTAACAGTAGAGTTAACTGAGAAATGAAGTAGAACCAAATCTTTTCAGTTTAAATGAGCAATGGTTTGACCCGCTACTACTCTCTTTTTCATAAACCGCTACGGTGGCCGGTAAAAGTCACAACAAACGGAATCGCCACAACACAACAACATAAAGCCAAAACACAACAATATAAAGACGGAACAGAAGCGATATCAGACACATTTTGGTGACTCACCGACTTCCTGAGGCGGAAAGTTGAAAACGGTGTAATAAAGGAAGTTGGAAAAGTGAAGTGTGACCACCTTTTCAGTCATAAATATCTAACTTGTTCAATAATACTATTATACATTACATTACACTGTTTTCAACATTCTTCCTCAGGAAGTTGGTCTGTCGGCAAAACTTGCTCAGCTGTCCCTTCCGTTGCGTCATTTGTGGCATAGAATGGTGTTACGTCTTTATATTATTGTGTTGTGGCGTTTGTATTTGTTGTGGCTTTTGCATTCGTGCTGTAGCTGAAAGTTGTAGGGTTGTGGCTTCATGATATTGCCTTGACGGGTGTGACCTTTCTCGGCCACCGTAGCTATCCACCATTCTTGTTTTACCCACTGATGGCGATGACGCCGCAGTCGGGCAGACAGACTAGAATAATGTTTAACGTCCTTATCATTAATAGTGCTGAACTTCATATTAAGTCTGCCGTTCTTAAGCGAGTGTTTTCCTTTTTTAGTATAAACACACACGATCGATTGCCTTTTAAAACAATGTTGAATCGACACCTATCTTCCAGTAGGCAAACTTGCCGAGCACAGATCGATTACACTCCTAATACAAATCTTAATGCTACCAGCTAAAGCCTCCTTATAAGACATTACACAAATCACTGTATTATTTATAAATATGTAATGCAAATGTTAAAATGCTACCACACACAGCTCAAAACTCCATGTAAGTCTTTATGTAAGTCATGTAAATCATTGTATTGTAAATATGTCATACAAAAGTCTTAGTTTGGAATAACATTTGTTGTGGACAGAGTTGCCAGGAGAAAATGGGTTGACCTAGTGCTCTTCATTTTCAGAACCGACCATAAAGTTCTTTTTGCAAAGGTATCACTTTATAAATATGAAAAACATCGCTGTTGGTCCTTTTTTTTACGACTGTTAATGGTGTCATCTTTCAGGTCCCTGTACAACTTTGTGGCAGCTCATCCCAATATTTCATTGATTGACGACAGGCTCGCTGACTGGTACTTGAGTTTGTCCTCCAACTGCAAACAAGCCATACAAGGTCTGCTCAAATCTTTTATGTCCAACTTTTATTTTTGTAGCTTTTCAGCAAAGTTTTTTTCACTTCAGACCCTCTACATCAGCTTCAGTCAAGTAGCGGCCTAGAGGCCGCATGTGGCCCACATGTTCAGTTCGAAACTCAGCAGAAATTTTGCAGCAGATTCCTTAGACGATCCCTGCTCTAGAGCACTTTAGAGCAGTGTTTCTTAGGTAGAGGGCCGTGAACGCCCTCTAGAGGGTCGCCAAAAAGTGTTTCTTAGCTGTGGTCTGTATGGGCTGCAGCGGTACCCGATTGTAATACACTTTTCCACCACTTGTGGCAGTAATGACAATATTAAACAAACAAAAAAAGTCTGGAGCTAAAGTCGTAAAGAAGTTTAAGTGCAAATATTATGACTTAAGTGATGAAGCTGAATTTTTCATTTGCCCTTTAGTTTTGACATTTTTCAAATAAATATATAATATCCTTATTTATTGTTAATTTAGTTTAAAACATTTATTTTAACACTATCCATCCATCCATTTTTCTACCGCTTATTCCCTTTGGGGTCGCTTGGGGCGCTGGAGCCTATCTCAGCTACAATCGGGCGGAAGGCGGTGTACACCCTGGACAAGTCGCCACCTCATCGCAGGGCCGACACAGATAGACAGACAACATTCACACTAACATTCACACACTAGGGCCAATTTAGTGTTGCCAATCAACCTATCCCCAGATGCATGTCTTTGGAAGTGGGAGGAAGCCGGAGTACCCGGAGGGAACCCACGCAGTCACGGGGAGAACAGGCAAACTCCACACAGAAAGATCCCGAGCCCGGGATTGAACTCAGGACTACTCAGGACCTTCGTATTGTGAGGCAGAAGCACTAACCCCTCTACCACCGTGCTGTCCTATTTTAACACTAATTGTATGTAAATGTATTTTCATTAGTTTGTGACTGCGTGGGTTCCCTCCGGTTACTCCGGCTTCTTCCCACCTCCAAAGACATGCACCTGGGGATAGGTTGATTGGCAACACTAAATTGGCTCTAGTGTGTGAATGTCTGTATTTGTCAGGGTGTACTTCGCCTACCGCCCGAATGCAGCTGAGATAGGCTCCAGCATCCCCCGCAACCCCGAAAAAGGGACAAGCGGTAGAAAATTGATGGATGGATGTGTCCCTTCTATTGCAGTATATTTGATTTATATTCATTTTTGTAATCAGCCTGTCATACGTTGATAATATTTGTGATTAACACATGCTATTATATCATTTGAACTGTTAAACTGTTAGTATATTAGTTATAATTATTGAACATGATTAAAATCAAGAGTAAAATTACTAATTCAGTGTTAATATTTAAGTGGGTCCCGTGCCCCTCTGTAGTGAAAAAGTTTGGCCCCCAAGATCAAAAAGGTTAAGAACCCCTGCTTTAGGGAAAATAAACACCTAGCAACACAGCTACCAAAAATGCAGTGTTTATGTCCAATAGGGTTGTAATGATTAAACCTATAAATTTGATTAGGAAAAAAAGCTTTGATTTATATTCTGTTGCATTGATTAATCGTTAGTGTAACTCATAAAAAAATTAAATGCTGAGTGCCAAGCAGGGAAAAAATGGGACCCATTACCTCCCTGCTTGGCACTCAGCATCAAGGGTTGGAATTGGGGGTTAAATCAACAAAATGATTCCCGGGCGCAGCACCGCTGCTGCCCACTGCTCCCCTCACCTCCCAGGGGGTGAACAAGGGGATGGGTCAAATGCAGAGGACAAATTTCACCACACCTAGTGTGTGTGTGACAATCATTGATACTTTAACTTTAACATAAATAAAATTAAAACAAGTTTAAAAGAAGGTAAATACATGGCAATGGAAGTGAATTAAAGGTAAAAGGTGAAAAAATGTAAATAAGTAAAAAATAAGGTGTAAATAAAAGTTAGGAATATTGAAGGTAAACTAGGTAAATGAAAGGTAAGATAAGTAAAAGTGTAAAGAAGATAAATCAAAGGTAAATAGAAGGTAAAATGTGGAATATAGAAAGTAAAATTAAGTTAAACAAAAGGTAAATAAAAAGTAAAAGAAGGCAACCAGGAGGAGGCAATATAAAATAAATAAAAGGTACAATTTGGTAAACATAACCTAAAAGAGGGTAAATAGTAGGTTAAAGTAGAAAATAGAAGATACATACAAGTTAAATAGAAGGTAAAAGAATGAATGTAGAAGGTAAAATTAAGTTAAACAGAAGGTAAATAAAAGGTAAAAGGAGGCAATATGAATAAAAGGTAAAGTTTGGTAAACAAACTAAAAGAAGGTAAATAGTAGGTTAAAGAAGGAATATAGAAGGCACAAAAAGATAAAACAAGGTAACACATGGTCAAAAGAGGTAAATAAAAGGTAAAATAAGTTAACTGGAAAGTAAATAAAGAGTTTCAAAAAGTTGTAAGAAGGTAAACAATGTAAAAGACAGTTAAATAGAAGGTAAAAGAAGATAAAAGGGTCAAATAAGGTAATGAAGGTTATGACAAGTACACAAATCTTAATTTGAGCTATTTTCCCTAAAATACGCATTGAGGCTACAAAGTGTGTTTTATCTAATCACTCCATTAATCGAAGTAACTAATCAATAGATTACTTGATTACCAAAATAATTATGTCCAGTCCCAAAGGGAATAAGTGGTAGAAAATGGATGGATGGATGGAGTGTAATAAATTACACGTACAGTCTATAGCAGGGGTCCTCAAGTACAAATCTTGAAGGTCCACAAATGTTTTTTTTTAAACAGGCTGGGTCCGTTTATTATCGGTCAAGCTTATATAGTAGCAGGAGGTAAGTAGTTTAACATTTTCTTAAAATTAACAAAAATAAAATAAATATCCAATAAAATACATGAAATATTTTCTTTGAAACAAAAATAAATAAGAACTTTGAAAAAATGTGTCCTCTGCATTTGACCCATCCCTTGATCACACCCTGGGAGGTGAGGGGAGCAGTGGGCAGCAGTGGCGCTGCGCCCGGGAATCATTTTTGGTGATTTAACCCCCAATTCCAAGCCTTGATGCTGAGTGCCAAGCAGGGAAGAATGCTGGTATGAGCTTTTAAACATAACCCGTTAACTGCTGCCAATCAAATGGTGAATAAGATACTCTTTAGGGTTCATATGTTTGTAAATCTGACTGTGATGAAGTCAGTGCCTCACCAGCCATCAACCTCACCGCACGTTACTGCTCTGTTGCTATTTGTTGTTGTGTCATAGATTTAACAAAAATCTTGCTTGATGTTTCATATGACTTTTTCAGCCTCGTGATTTCTTTTTTTCTTAGCTCTGAATCATGAGGAAATGTCTCTTCAAATTCGCGGTGCTCTTTCAGATAGTGACGTTTCAGATTTTCACTTTTCACCAGAGCAACAGTACTGTTGCATATTAGACACATTGGTCTGGTACTTGCAATAGGTAGGATGAAAACATATTGCTCTGTCCATTCTTCCTTGAAACGTCGGTTTTCCCTGTCCACCTTTCTTTTACCAGCCTGAGCCAACTTGGAGCATGCCATTGTGATTTGATTCACATTCAGTGACTGACGAGTGAACAGTTAGCGAAGTAGCGATACGAGACAACTGTGTGCCTGCAGCGAAAGGTTCCATGCACTGTGCACTGCACATGTGTATGACCCAGGTGGTAACAGCCTATCAGCGCGTCGTTGTGATCGAGATGACAACCCATACCCCGGAATTAGCCAATCAGAGTGGCGTTCTCTCGCTCGCTCTCTCGCTCTCTCTCTCTCTCTCTCTCTCTCTCTCTCTGAGAGAGAGAGAGAGAGGGACGGAGTGAGTGAGACACGAGAAGTGTAAACGAAACGTGGAGATATTTGACTAAAAACAACGAAGAACGTTGACTTGCGCTAGCGATAACTCACAGATGAATACAATTATTATATTTTTTATAATAATTATAATTATAATAATAAAAATAATAAAAAATAAAAACTTTTTATTTTTATTTTTATTTTTTACTATAATTCGTGCTGGGTCCGGACGGACACGTCGCTGGGTCCGGACATGGACCGCGGTCCGCCTGTTGAGGATCACTGGTCTATAGCAACCACTCAAAGGAAACAGCAAAAGTGGCCACTGTATGTAGGTTGCCATGACGACCTAAGGCTCAAAGCCGGATACGGGGGCAAAAGTTGAATTACCATAGTAAACGTTTGATGAGGTGTTGTCTGATTCGTTGAGACGGCGAAAGTAGAGAGCTACTGCTTGCCGATAGGTTAAAAGTTTGAGAGCAATTGAGGGACTGTGCTCATTGGCGCAGGATAATATACCATACCAACTTTATTTGAAAACAAACACAGTTGAAAAACAAAGGGCTGTATGCCACAAAGAAATATAAATATTAAAAAAAGCAGAAATAGCAAGTTTATCCTAAGAAGAGTAAACAGTTAAATAATAAAACAAACTTGGCGGATTCCGCAGAAAATTGGCACAGATGGGGTTGAGCAGGACCGGAAGTACAACATAAACAATAAATCAGATTGATTTTCAAAATAAAGCGCTCAATAATAGCTTACTTACCCAAGTTAAAAGCACAAAAAGGATTGTGTGCCTGTTGTGTAATTTATGCCACATACCAATTATCTATGGAGCTTTCTTTCCTTCGACTCGTTTTCTAGTCCAGTCTAGTCGGGTGGCACACACATGCAACTTGGACAGTTCCAGCTGCTGTATCTGTAAGTGCATTAAAAAATGACCAGTTCTCATTCATCTCTTTAAAGAACAGTTCAAAAGACTTGGTTCTTTCGCAAACGTCACATCTCAATTCTGGTTTTTGGGTTTGGTCATGAGGTAATAGTTATGTCAGGTTTTCAACATGTCGTCCTCCAATGTGAAAGTCATTCCAACATTCTTGTGTTGTCGCAGATGAAGGAGGCTTTCACCAGTTCGTGTGGAGACACCCTGCATTAGAGGTTCTGCAGCATCATGTTTGTTTGAAGAGTGAGTAGTAACTTACCATCATGTTGAAAAAATGGAACTTTGATTTAAGTAAGCAACATTGCAGATGACATAGAAGGAGGCAGACAGGCTGCTAAGCCAAACATCACGCACAACCAGCTAAGGTACGTACTCCACTACTTTTACACCAGTTATTTACTAACGGGGGTGTAACGCTACGGCAGCAGTGCCCATTACGTTGATCGTCAGCTACCGGTCGATGACGGAGGTTGTGTCAGTCGATCGCCAGCCAGGCATTAAAAAAATAGTCCTAAAAATTTGTGATTATCATTCTTCGCTATGACGTGACTTTCATCACTTGATTGACATTCACAAGCTCAGTATTGAGGAAAAAAAACGACTGACAGGAAGGCGATAAACACTTTTTTATTTTAACAGACTCTCACGCCGTACGTGCTGTCAAAACTATAAAGACTGACCGATCAGTTCCTGTCTTCACAATAAAAGTGCTGCTCCATCCTGCCTGCGCTAACAAAATAAGAGTCTCAGGAAGCCTGGGCGCACACAAGCTAGCAAGCTACGGAGTTTGCCGCCGATGTATTTCTTGTAAAGTGTATAAAAAGGAGTATAGACGCTGGACAAATAAGATGCCAAAAACCAACCACTTTCATGTGGTATAGGACAGAAAGGAGGACTTTTTTTCTCCGCCATTTGAAAATGTGGAGGTTATCAGCACTACTGTCTGATTCCAATCAATACAAGTCATCAGAATCAGGTAATTCCTTATACATTTGTCTTCATGAAAAAAGGGAATCTACAGGTAAAAGCCAGTAAATTAGAATATTTTGAAAAACTTGATTTATTTCAGTAATTGCATTCAAAAGGTGTAACTTGTACATTATATTTATTCATTGCACACAGACTGATGCATTCTATTGTTTATTTCATTTAATTTTGATGATTTGAAGTGGCAACAAATGAAAATCCAAAATTCCGTGTGTCACAAAATTAGAATATTACTTAAGGCTAATACAAAAAAGGGATTTTTAGAAATGTTGGCCAACTGAAAAGTATGAAAATGAAAAATATGAGCATGTACAATACTCAATACTTGGTTGGAGCTCCTTTTGCCTCAATTACTGCGTTAATGCGGCGTGGCATGGAGTCGATGAGTTTCTGGCACTGCTCAGGTGTTATGAGAGCCCAGGTTGCTCTGATAGTGGCCTTCAACTCTTCTGCGTTTTTGGGTCTGGCATTCTGCATCTTCCTTTTCACAATACCCCACAGATTTTCTATGGGGCTAAGGTCAGGGGAGTTGGCGGGCCAATTTAGAACAGAAATACCATGGTCCGTAAACCAGGCACGGGTAGATTTTGCGCTGTGTGCAGGCGCCAAGTCCTGTTGGAACTTGAAATCTCCATCTCCATAGAGCAGGTCAGCAGCAGGAAGCATGAAGTGCTCTAAAACTTGCTGGTAGACGGCTGCGTTGACCCTGGATCTCAGGAAACAGAGTGGACCGACACCAGCTGGACTGCTGCTGAGTGGTCCAAAGTCATGTTTTCTGACGAAAGCAAATTTTGCATTTCCTTTGGAAATCGAGGTCCCAGAGTCTGGAGGAAGACAGGAGAGGCACAGGATCCACGTTGCCTGAAGTCTAGTGTAAAGTTTCCACCATCAGTGATGGTTTGGGGTGCCATGTCATCTGCTGGTGTCGGTCCACTCTGTTTCCTGAGATCCAGGGTCAACGCAGCCGTCTACCAGCAAGTTTTAGAGCACTTCATGCTTCCTGCTGCTGACCTGCTCTATGGAGATGGAGATTTCAAGTTCCAACAGGACTTGGCGCCTGCACACAGCGCAAAATCTACCCGTGCCTGGTTTACGGACCATGGTATTTCTGTTCTAAATTGGCCCGCCAACTCCCCTGACCTTAGCCCCATAGAAAATCTGTGGGGTATTGTGAAAAGGAAGATGCAGAATGCCAGACCCAAAAACGCAGAAGAGTTGAAGGCCACTATCAGAGCAACCTGGGCTCTCATAACACCTGAGCAGTGCCAGAAACTCATCGACTCCATGCCACGCCGCATTAACGCAGTAATTGAGGCAAAAGGAGCTCCAACCAAGTATTGAGTATTGTACATGCTCATATTTTTCATTTTCATACTTTTCAGTTGGCCAACATTTCTAAAAATCCCTTTTTTGTATTAGCCTTAAGTAATATTCTAATTTTGTGACACACGGAATTTTGGATTTTCATTTGTTGCCACTTCAAATCATCAAAATTAAATGAAATAAACATTTGAATGCATCAGTCTGTGTGCAATGAATAAATATAATGTACAAGTTACACCTTTTGAATGCAATTACTGAAATAAATCAAGTTTTTCAAAATATTCTAATTTACTGGCTTTTACCTGTATATGTTATGGTTTGAGTTTATTTCAAACATGCATACAATTACGACATGATACATTATTATTAAAGACCTTTAACTTCCATCCATCCATTTTTTATTGCTTGTCCCTTTTTGGGGTCGCTGGGGGTGCTGGAGCCTATCTTTAACTTCCATCCATCCATTTTTTATTGCTTGTCCCTTTTTGGGGTCGCTGGGGGTGCTGGAGCCTATCTCAGCTGCATTCAACTTGTTAAGAAAAATCAGCTATTCCATAAAAATAAAAAAAATTAGTTATAAATATATACACATATAAATATAAATATATATATATATATATATATATATATATATATATAAACGATATACAGTACAGGCCATACGTTAGGACACACCTTCTCATTTCAATGCGGTTTCTTTATTTTCATGACTATTTACATTGTAGATTGTCACTGAAGGCATCAAAACTATGACACCTATGAATTGAAAACCATTTCAGGTGACTACCTCTTGAGGCTCCCCGTTAGAATGCCAAGAGTGTGCAAAGCAGTAATCAGAGCAAAGGGTGGCTATTTTGAAGAAACTAGAATATAAAACATGTTTTTGGTTATTTCACCTTTTTTTTGTTAAGTACATAACTCCACATGTGTTCATTCATAGTTTTGATGCCTTCAGTGACAATCTACAATGTAAATAGTCATGAAAATAAAGAAAACATTTTGAATGAGAAGGTGTGTCCATACTTTTGGCCTGTACTATATATATATATATATATATATATATATATATGTATATATATATAATGAAAATGAGGTAGATCTTTTCGACTTGGTCATTTTAAAAGTAGCTTGCCTGCTGAAAGTGTGGGCACCCCTGCCCTACGCCATCATGACGCTCACCACCTACCTCCTTCAAAGGTAACTGTTCTGTACAGTCAGATAACAAGCTGCTGTTGTGTAAACCACTTTAATGTTTTTTGTTTTTTTTAAGATGTATAAAAAACTCCAAACTGCTGGAATGTATTTCCCGCCAATAAATACAATTCTGAAATAAATGATAAAATAATAGTTAAAGCACACAGGAAAGGTGATACATTTTGTACATTAAAGATGACGACAAATTAAAAAAACAAGCTCGGGGCTAAAATGGCCCCCGGACTGCATTTTGGACTCGTTTGCTTCACAAAGTTTTTCAGTGAAGTGCAACAAGGGTACCAAATCTGGTTCTTTTTTGGCATCGACTGAATCCCGCCGTTCGTACACGGCACCGCTTCACGTAAAATCCCACGGTGCCATGTTACGGTACCTGGGTTGCGTCTGACCTCACGCCTCGTTCCTGACTCAGCAAGTCTTCACATTTCAGCAGCACTGAGAGCGGACTCAGCCAAACTACCTCTAAGTAATGTTGCAATTTCCAAAGCCAACAAAGCAATTGACTCAAAAAAATGCGCAATAAAGTAAGGCGCCACTTTTCTAAAAATGCACTAACTTGATGCTAACATACATTGGCTTTGCTGTTGACGTGTTACTGATTAGCATTAGCAATTTTACATGGCGATTTCAATACCTCTTATTTTGTTAACAGGCATGTAAAATATCCGAAAAAATAGAAAAAAATTAAATATCCGCAAAAATTAAACATTAATTTTCTTGTCAAAATATTATTCCATGTTTTTTCAATGAAATATCAATTAAAAAAATACGATCCAAACAAAATTTGTTAAACGCTCACCTAAGCCGCAGATACTCACTGTTCCTCTTGCCTAAACGCCGCACTGAGTTGCAGGACGGGGAGACGATCAGAAGTACCGAAACATGCTCGCTAGTTAGCATCGTCTAGCTAGCATCGTCTAGCTAGCTTACTTGTTGTCGCCTGCATTCGCTCTCCGAGCCACTACATTGACGGCTTTCTACTTTGCTGCTAATTATATTTGGATTATGGTAATCCGAACAGTTGTAGTTCTAAAGTTTTTAATAGTAGCCAGTGAGAAGGTATATTTTTGACGTGACGGATTGTAAACAGAGGTCACAACACAGGAATTGTATCACCCCCAGTGGGCGTGGCTACAAGGATACAGTTGCCAAACGGGAAACGAGTTCTTTGAATGCATGTTATAGAATTCTACATAACATATTAAATGATAATGTTAGTAAATTGTCTATTAAAAAAAACCTAAACATTTTGAGATTCATTACATGGGACAGCCAAAAGAGGTTGGTAGATGAGAATAAATCTAAACGTAAAATATAGTAGAAATGTACCAATTGCGGGAACAGTAGTCTTGTTTTTCCAAACTTTCATTTGGGATTTGTGTGGCAGCACTTTGTGCTGACAGAAATGTTCCTTTTCTCTCCTTTTTTTTCCTCATAGGGTGCTCACATCCCTTCAAATGAGATGCACGTTCAAATCAAACAGCTGCTGCGTAATATGTGCAATACAAAAAACAAAACCACACACCATAAACTATACAATGCTACTGTAGTCGCAACTTATATCATACTTGCAAATGAGACTCAGAAATGTGATAATGAAACAAGCTGGACATCAGTTATCATAATTAGCTCATTTTTAAATGTTGCAATAAAAAAGTTTTTGCTATCAAAAATAATCAATATTCATTAACACACACAAAAGTACCGAAAATCGTTACCACTGAGTATCGGTATGGATTCCCAAGTACCGGGAATTGGTACCATATAGGTTCAAATGTGAATGGTACCCATTAGAGATGCGCGGTTTGCGGGCACAACCGCGGAGTCCGCGTATTATCCGCGTATCGGGCGGATGAAATTTTAAAAAATTAGATTTTATCAGCGGGTCGGGTCGGGTCGGGCGATTGAAATAAAAAAAAAAAAGATTTTAAATAGATTCAGGCGGGTGGCAGTTAAACCAATTGGGAAATATATATACATAGTTAAATGTTGTTACCCACATACGAAAAACGAGCAGGCACCTGCTGCATATGCCACAACAGAAGAAAAAAAAAAAAAGAGATGGACACTTTTACGGAGCGGAGAAGGCCCCCGACGCCTCGCCGGGGTCCGGGACCGAGGCCCCTTCCCCCGAGAGGGCCCCACCGGGAGCCGTAGCTGAGGCGATCCGCGAGAAGGGCCCGACGCACGTCCAGGGTCACCACCGCGCCCACCGCACCGACACCCCGCCTCGTCCGCCTTCGCCGCGGCCGGCGTCACGCGCAGCAGGTAAGCAGCTTACCTGCCCGCCACCCCCGTGGCCGGGGGCTCGTAACATGGGTCACTCCGCGCGCTCCGCCCGCGCAGCTTACCTGCCCGCCACCCCTGTTGCTGGGGGCGCGTAACAGGGGTCACTCCGCGCGCAGTGCGCTCACGAAAGGGGTGGGGCTCACCCTGGTTGATATAGACAGCAGCTAGGACGGTGGCCATGGAAGTTGGAACCCGTTAAGGAGTGTGTAACAACCCACCTGCCGAATCAACTAGCTCTGAAAAGGGATGGCGCTGGAGCGTCGGGCCCATACCCGGCCGTCGCCGGCAGTGAGACGCGCTTGGAGGTGCGCTCAGCGCGGCTCCCATATGATTGCGCACTGGTGTGCGTCTGGGTCGTGACAGCGTGGCACGCGAATGTCTGTGCTGCGTTGGATCAGTCTCCTTTCTTTAACAGGCAAAAGCTTTATAACCTCACTAATGCCTTGCATCGTCTATATTAGATATACAGGTAAAAGCCAGTAAATTAGAATATTTTGAAAAACTTGATTTATTTTAGTAATTGCATTCAAAAGGTGTAACTTGTACATTATATTTATTCATTGCACACAGACTGATGCATTCAAATATTTATTTCATTTAATTTTGATGATTTGAAGTGGCAACAAATGAAAATCCAAAATTCCGTGTGTCACAAAATTAGAATATTACTTAAGGCTAATACAAAAAAGGGATTTTTAGAAATGTTGGCCAACTGAAAAGTATGAAAATGAAAAATATGAGCATGTACAATACTCAATACTTGGTTGGAGCTCCTTTTGCCTCAATTACTGCGTTAATGCGGCGTGGCATGGAGTCGATGAGTTTCTGGCACTGCTCAGGTGTTATGAGAGCCCAGGTTGCTCTTATAGTGGCCTTCAACTCTTCTGCGTTTTTGGGTCTGGCATTCTGCATCTTCCTTTTCACAATACCCCACAGATTTTCTATGGGGCTAAGGTCAGGGGAGTTGGCGGGCCAATTTAGAACAGAAATACCATGGTCCGTAAACCAGGCACGGGTAGATTTTGCGCTGTGTGCAGGCGCCAAGTCCTGTTGGAACTTGAAATCTCCATCTCCATAGAGCAGGTCAGCAGCAGGAAGCATGAAGTGCTCTAAAACTTGCTGGTAGACGGCTGCGTTGACCCTGGATCTCAGGAAACAGAGTGGACCGACACCAGCAGATGACATGGCACCCCAAACCATCACTGATGGTGGAAACTTGACACTAGACTTCAGGCAACGTGGATCCTGTGCCTCTCCTGTATTCCTCCAGACTCTGGGACCTCGATTTCCAAAGGAAATGCAAAATTTGCATGGTTGGGTGATGGTTTGGGGTGCCATGTCATCTGCTGGTGTCGGTCCACTCTGTTTCCTGAGATCCAGGGTCAACGCAGCCGTCTACCAGCAAGTTTTAGAGCACTTCATGCTTCCTGCTGCTGACCTGCTCTATGGAGATGGAGATTTCAAGTTCCAACAGGACTTGGCGCCTGCACACAGCGCAAAATCTACCCGTGCCTGGTTTACGGACCATGGTATTTCTGTTCTAAATTGGCCCGCCAACTCCCCTGACCTTAGCCCCATAGAAAATCTGTGGGGTATTGTGAAAAGGAAGATGCAGAATGCCAGACCCAAAAACGCAGAATAGTTGAAGGCCACTATCAGAGCAACCTGGGCTCTCATAACACCTGAGCAGTGCCAGAAACTCATCGACTCCATGCCACGCCGCATTAACGCAGTAATTGAGGCAAAAGGAGCTCCAACCAAGTATTGAGTATTGTACATGCTCATATTTTTCATTTTCATACTTTTCAGTTGGCCAACATTTCTAAAAATCCCTTTTTTGTATTAGCCTTAAGTAATATTCTAATTTTGTGACACACGGAATTTTGGATTTTCATTTGTTGCCACTTCAAATCATCAAAATTAAATGAAATAAACATTTGAATGCATCAGTCTGTGTGCAATGAATAAATATAATGTACAAGTTACACCTTTTGAATGCAATTACTTAAATAAATCAAGTTTTTCAAAATATTCTAATTTACTGGCTTTTACCTGTATAACAACGGGCGGGTGCGGGCGGATGGCGGGCGGATGCAGTTCTGATCAAATGTTAGATCGGGTGGATTGCGGATGGTTGACGACTTTCTGATGCGGTTGCGGATGAAATAATTGCCTATCCGCGCATCTCTAGTACCCATCAATTATGCAGACAAGTACAACAGAGTCAGAAGATTGTGAAGGATTATATTGCTTGTTGTGAAGTTTGTTAATGGTTGAAGTACATTATTAACTAGAAAAGCACTCAGGAGAGCGCAGTCCTCCGCCAGGCTCTTTCTTTCTTTCAAAAAAAAGTGATTTTGGTCAGCTCCAATATGTAATCACTTGTTCTTTTATCCCGTTCATGACATTTCCTGAAAGTTCGATGAAAATCCACACATTACATTTTGGGCTATCAATAGCGGAATGAAAGAAACCGAGTGAACTAGTTTGTCCTCACGGGGCCGCTAGCATACACACACATGCGTAAATGTTAGGTAATGTAGTGGCAGTGATCTGAATCAGGCCCAAAATCTAATATGTAGTTTCTTGTCCAATGTCTGACATTTCCTGAAAGTTTTAAGTAAATCCTCTCATAACTCAAAAATGATATCGTTTTTGTAGTCTCGTTCTCCATCTCTATTGAACAATGCTTTCATTTGATCTGCTTTACGGGAAAAACTGTTGTTCCCAAACAGGAGACTTAAACCATGAAAGAGGCTTCTTCAAGCGAGCTTCTCCCTGGCACTATCACTAGTATGACTCACGCGAACCAAAAGTATTTGTTTAGCGAGTGAACATTTCCTGTGTAAGTCAGTACTTCTTTGTACCGTACATGTACCGTTACACCCCTAATTACTAAAGTCTTTTGTGTGATTCCATCTTTGTAATGTTTGTAGGTATGGAAGGCCTGGAGAAAGAGAGACGTTTGGTAAAACAGCTTTTATTATTACATCAAGGTCGTACTGTAGATGTTGTCAGTTGTTATTTTGTTGGCTTTTTAAAAGTCTTATGGTAGAACTCCAGATTAAACTGTGTGAACATTTTATTACAGCTATCAATATTGTCACATTATTGTTGAGATTTGGTGGAATTTTGCACTTTAACAGTAGAATAGAACAAAAATATCTCAATCGCTACCGGTGGATTTGACCACAGCCGTGTTTTGTTCAAGCAAAGAAATTCCGTAACACTTCAGAACGCAGATATGTTTATTGCCATGATTGGTATAAAATAGGTTAAGCTTTTTGTTTTCATGGTTACTGTTCACTTATTTGAAGTGTTATGATCATACCTACCTTTGAAAGTAAACTAAGTAAATGAAAGTTAAAATAAGTAAAAGGGTAAAGAAGATAAATCAAAGGTAAATGGATGCTAAAAGTAGTAATTAAAAGGTCAAAGGTAAATAGAAGATAACATGTGAAATATAGACAGTAACATTAAGTTAATCAAAAGGTAAGTAGTCATTAAAAGGTCAGAGGCATCCATCCATCTATTTTCTACCGCTTGTCCCTTTTGGGGTCGCGGGGTGGTGCTGGAGCCTATCTCAGCTGCATTCGGGCGGAAGGCGGGGTACACCCTGGACAAGTCGCCACCTCATCGCAGGGCCAACACAGATAGACAGACACCATTCACACTCACATAATGGAAGATTAAGTATGCATAGAAAGTAAAATTAAGTTAAACAGAAGGTAAATAAAAGGTAAAAGAAGGCAACGAGGAGGCAATATAATTAAATGCCAAAGGTCAAATGTATTTGGTAAACAAACTAAAAGAAGGTAAATAGTAGGTTAAAGTAGTAAATAGAAGATAAATACAAGTTAAATAGAAGGTATAAGAAGGAATATAGAAGGTAAAATTAAGTTAAACAGAAGGTAAATAAAAGGTAAAATAAGGCAACCAGGAGGCAATATAATTAAAAGGTAAAATTTGGTAAACATAACTAAAAGAGGGTAAATAGTAGGTTAAAGTAGTAAATAGAAGATAAATACAAGTTAAATAGAAGGTAAAATAAGGATTATAGAAGGTAAAAAAATATAAAACAAGGTCAAAAGAGGTAAATAAAAAGTAAAACAAGTTAACTGGAAAGTAAATAAGGTAAATAAAGAGTAAAAAAACGGTATAAAAAAGGTAAAACAATGTAAAAGACAGTTAAATAGAAGGTAAAAGAAGTTAAAAGATAAAAGGAATATAGAAGGTAAAAGACGGTCAAATAGGGTAATGAAGGTTATGGCAAGTACAAACATTTTTATTTTAGCTATTTTTCCTAAAAAAGGCATTGACTACAAAGTGTGTTTTTTCTGATCACTCCATTAATCGAACTAACTAATCAATAGATTATGATCATACATACCTATCAATGTTTGCATTTCAAAATATGGGAACTGTCTCCGGAAAATGGGTAGAAATGTAATTTTCATCTCAAATAGCCTTTAACGCCTTTTAAAAAAAACATTCAGCTTTAGACGAAGGAAATCCACTCTGACACATATGCATAGCAGTCAGCAAAGAGAAGGATTTCAAGTGAGAAACTCTGTAATATTGGGAAAGTTTAATTTCTGGGCTCCTTCACTGCTATTAGTTGAGTCGTTTTTCAAGCCGACTCATAAAATTTCTTCCTCGTTGTTACATAAAGTACAGTGGAACCTCAATGTGCAAACTTATTTGGTTCTTAACCAGGGTTTGTAAATTGAAACGTGTGTGTATAGTGAAGCAAATTTTTCCATAATCAATGTAAATATAAATAATAGGTTACAACCTCAAAAGTCTGCATTTAAGTGAAGATTTGTGCACTTTGAACACAATATAAAGTGCTGTAAAGTACTGCATACCAAACAAAAATATGATGATCAACTTTCCATTTATTAACAAGCCAAAGCAATAACTGGCTAAACTGTCCTGTATGCGCTGCTCTGCCAACACTGGCACACACACGGATGTCCCTTTTGGTGCCCTCACGAACAATCTAAAATCACAAAAATCCATTACTTTAACAACCATATACAGGTAAAAGCCAGTAAATTAGAATATTTTGAAAAACTTGATTTATTTCAGTAATTGCATTCAAAAGGTGTAACTTGTACATTATATTTATTCATTGCACACAGACTGATGCATTCAAATGTTTATTTCATTTAATTTTGATGATTTGAAGTGGCAACAAATGAAAATCCAAAATTCCGTGTGTCACAAAATTAGAATATTACTTAAGGCTAATACAAAAAAGGGATTTTTAGAAATGTTGGCCAACTGAAAAGTATGAAAATGAAAAATATGAGCATGTACAATACTCAATACTTGGTTGGAGCTCCTTTTGCCTCAATTACTGCGTTAATGCGGCGTGGCATGGAGTCGATGAGTTTCTGGCACTGCTCAGGTGTTATGAGAGCCCAGGTTGCTCTGATAGTGGCCTTCAACTATTCTGCGTTTTTGGGTCTGGCATTCTGCATCTTCCTTTTCACAATACCCCACAGATTTTCTATGGGGCTAAGGTCAGGGGAGTTGGCGGGCCAATTTAGAACAGAAATACCATGGTCCGTAAACCAGGCACGGGTAGATTTTGCGCTGTGTGCAGGCGCCAAGTCCTGTTGGAACTTGAAATCTCCATCTCCATAGAGCAGGTCAGCAGCAGGAAGCATGAAGTGCTCTAAAACTTGCTGGTAGACTGCTGCGTTGACCCTGGATCTCAGGAAACAGAGTGGACCGACACCAGCTGGACTGCTGCTGAGTGGTCCAAAGTCATGTTTTCTGACGAAAGCAAATTTTGCATTTCCTTTGGAAATCGAGGTCCCAGAGTCTGGAGGAAGACAGGAGAGGCACAGGATCCACGTTGCCTGAAGTCTAGTGTAAAGTTTCCACCATCAGTGATGGTTTGGGGTGCCATGTCATCTGCTGGTGTCGGTCCACTCGGTTTCCTGAGATCCAGGGTCAACGCAGCCGTCTACCAGCAAGTTTTAGAGCACTTCATGCTTCCTGCTGCTGACCTGCTCTATGGAGATGGAGATTTCAAGTTCCAACAGGACTTGGCGCCTGCACACAGCGCAAAATCTACCCGTGCCTGGTTTACGGACCATGGTATTTCTGTTCTAAATTGGCCCGCCAACTCCCCTGACCTTAGCCCCATAGAAAATCTGTGGGGTATTGTGAAAAGGAAGATGCAGAATGCCAGACCCAAAAACGCAGAAGAGTTGAAGGCCACTATCAGAGCAACCTGGGCTCTCATAACACCTGAGCAGTGCCAGAAACTCATCGACTCCATGCCACGCCGCATTAACGCAGTAATTGAGGCAAAAGGAGCTCCAACCAAGTATTGAGTATTGTACATGCTCATATTTTTCTTTTTCATACTTTTCAGTTGGCCAACATTTCTAAAAATCCCTTTTTTGTATTAGCCTTAAGTAATATTCTAATTTTGTGACACACGGAATTTTGGATTTTCATTTGTTGCCACTTCAAATCATCAAAATTAAATGAAATAAACATTTGAATGCATCAGTCTGTGTGCAATGAATAAATATAATGTACAAGTTACACCTTTTGAATGCAATTACTGAAATAAATCAAGTTTTTCAAAATATTCTAATTTACTGGCTTTTACCTGTACATGACCTCGGCCTCAGTACTGCTGCATTTGTGGCAATTTCAAGGATTTTGTGCAATCAAGTCAACATTTTCTGAACTGAATTATTGAGCGTAGAAGATTAAGAAGGAAGAGGACAAGTATTTTGGCTCTGGCAGTTTTATGGGATATTTTGCTTCAATGTCTGCTTGAAGAGCGTATGTGAGCGAGCAGTCGGAGACAGGAGTGGTGGAAGTTTCAAGTGAGTTCCGAAAACATTTTATTTTCACCTGTTTACTGCATTGTTGTCAACTATTTATTTAATAATCATCTATTTTGGCAAATAATTATGACGCTTATGGCTTTTTGCTGACATTCACTATATGTACTTTTCGATTTACGAACTCAGTTGAAGAACCATAACGTTTGTAAACCGAGGTTTCCACTGTATATAATTGACAATTGGGAATCGATCTACAATCAAGACGAATAATAATTGATTTTTTTGTGCACTTTGAATGATTATGACGGCCGGAGTTTTACCCTAGAACAGAATATTTCTTACCTGGGAACAATGGGATTTTAACTGTCTTGCGATCAAATTAAGTTTTGTGTTATTTGCAGTTAGTTGTTCTATTTATTCAAGTGTTAAGGGAGAATCCCAAGCTACAGCAGCCACATCAAGACAGCACATTCCCCTCGCAAGAAGGCTTCCAAGTAGCAAGACCTTCTTGCCCCGGGCAGTTCAATGTAAGAGTACTCACCAAACACAAGCTCATTACATATGAGGGATTAAGCCTTGTCACTGCTCACTCAGCCCTGCGTAGAGACGCTTGCTTCAGATCCTGTGGGACCCCTGGCCAGGTTACGTCTGGACTTCGAGCAGATGGATAGAGGCCATCAAAGGGCTCATCAATGTAGCCAGAAGTCGGCGACAGATGACAGGTGCCAGAGCATGCTGGTCAGTCAAAAGTTGGACCGCAACGTGTGCTCATTCGCTGAAACGTCTGTTACAGGGCTGAATGGCCGCCAGTGGGAATCCAGCTCCAGACCGAGATCTACAAATTGACAGGAGATGAAGTCAAGTACAGTGAGGGTCTGTCGCCACAACCTGAGCAGGACCACACCCTGATGTCCGTTAAGGGTAGCAAAGAGCCGTCAGCTGCTGGAGAGAATCCCTTGGAAGTCCCGGACGTGAACGATGACACTGCTGTCCCAAGCATCGAAAAACAAGGCGGCATCATGAAGGACGATGACACCATCATCTGTGTGTTTAAAGATCAGAAGACCCAAACCAGTGAGGCTAGCTTGGGTCCACCTGAAGCACCTGTAGCAACCTCTGCTGTAGCCACCTCCGCGGTGGATCCCGAGCTTATGAAATTAAGCACCGCCAACAAGTGGACTAGCACTTTGCCTTGTGTAGCCTCCTGCGGTATCATGGTTGGCCCTCCACTCTCCGACCGTTCATCAGCCTTCACCCAAACTGAAGGTCAGGCTACGGCCGACAAGAACGTAATCACCGAGGTGCACATGTCTGACCTGGACTATATCGCTCAGGTGAGCTTGGAACCAGAGATCTATACAGCTCTAATTAAAGGTTTACAGTATATTGAAAAATAGCCATTATACAAGAGAGTCAAAGGGGGACAAAAGGGTTCCCGGGAACTACAATGTATACTCAGTAGCTTGTGCTAAAAATAACTTGGCAAAGAACATTCATCTATCCATTTGCTAGTCCCTTTCGGAGTCACGGGTGTGCTGTAGCCTAACCCATCTGCACTCGGGCGGAATGCAGGGTACACACTAGACAAGTCGCCACCTCATCTCAGGGCCAACAGACAATGCACATTTTAAAATTAAGTCCTTTGCAACTCGTATTTATTCCCGCTAAGTTTTTAAAATAAACATTCTGTTGCACGGTGTCATCTTCCAAGACAATAAAAAGACCCATGAAGGTCCCAGGTCCTCCCAAGCGTTTAAGGGTTCCAGGTACGAATACAGCTTCCGTCAACCTAGTCTCTGCTGTCGTGTCCTTGGGCAAGACACAAGTCACACACTGTACCTTAGGCCAGAATGTGAATGATAGCTTCTCAATGTAATGCACTTTGAGGTACTAGAACATAAATTGCATTATAAATCTAATCCATTATTATTATTATTACCCAAATGTTTTTAATAATAATGTAAAATATTGTATGTTTATAAAAATCTATCATGCTCCTTTTTTTGAGACAAAAGACGCTCAAACGCTTGTTTTTCAATTTGTCGATGCCACCTTGGATCCGCCCCTTGCTAGATGAGGCCTGCATGTCCACATCTTCGTGACCAAACAGGCTTTGCTACACATGCTAAAGGGGAACTGCACTTTGGGAATTTTGCCCATCATTCACAATCCTTATGAATACAATTTTTTATTTTTTTTTATGCACTCCTAACTAGTAAATGCAAGCAAAAGTCAGCTTACAATGTAGTCAGCGGCAAACGCTCTATTCTGCCTATAAAGCGCTTAAAACACATCCAAACACAATGTTTTTTTATGCACACTGTAAGTATATATGTAATGTAGTAACATTCATAATATCATGTAATATATACATGATGTATATGTAATGTAGAAACATTCATAACATGTAATATATAAATGATGTAGGTATATATGTAATGTACTAACATTCATAATATGTAATATATACATGATATAAGTATATGTAATGTAGTAACATTCATAATATGTAATATATACATGATGTAAGTATATATGTAATGTAGTAACATTCATAATATGTAATATTTACATGATGTAAGTATATATGTAATGTAACAATCATAACATGTAATATTTACATGATTTAAGTATATATGTAATGTAACATTCATAATAACATGTAATATATACATGATGTAAGTAGGGCTGCAACAACTATTCGATTAAAATCGATTATAAAAATAGTTAGCGATTAATTTAGTCGATTCGTTGTATCTATGCTATGTGCAGAGGCATTTTTTTTTAATAAATAAATGATAATGATGAATGGGTTGTACTTGTATAGCGCTTTTCTACCTTCAAGGTACTCAAAGCGCTTTGACACTACTTCCACATTTACCCATTCACACACACATTCACACACTGATGGAGGGAGCTGCCATGCAAGGCGCTAACCAGCACCCATCAGGAGCAAGGGTGAAGTGTCTTGCTCAGGACACAACGGACATGACGAGGTTGGTACTAGGTGGGGATTGAACCAGGGACCCTCGGGTCGCGCACGGCCATTCTTCCACTGCGCCACGCCGTCCCAAAAACCTTTATTTATAAACTGCAACATGTACAAACAGCTGAGAAACAATAATCAAAATAAGTATGGTGCCAGTATGCTGTTTTTTTCCAATAAAATACTGGATAGAAATGTAGTTTGTCTCTTATCCGATTCATTAATCGATTAATCGAAGTAATAATCGACAGATTAATTGATTATCAAATTAATCGTTAGTTGCAGCCATAGATGTAAGTATATATGTAATGTAGCAACATTATGTCTTCTTTTCATATACTTTTTCAAATGTTGTAATCAGACTATATTTTCGGTATATTAGATGGAATTTTTACCTGACATGTTTCGACTGTCATCTGCAGTCTTCTTCAGAAGCGTCACCTGACCACTGTGACTGTTGCCTATCAGCTGTCCTTATAGGCGTGGCTGACCAGGCAGACCTGTCAAGTCTACCTGGTTGGCTACACCCCCACCCCCACCCCCATCGTTTGATGGTTAATGGAAGAGGGAGTCCCAGGTATGCGAGAGCATGAATGCTCCCTCATCCCAATTGATGATTTCCTTGGGCGGTTTCCTTAGTTTGATGGCCTCCTTAATCCATTGTTTGAAGTGCTTATTTATTTAGCAATGATCTGATAAGGCTGAATATCTTAAGATTTCCTGTTCGGATTTTTGTTTTAGGCTTCTTATAAACCTTCCAGTTGTCTCTTTTTTGCATTTTTTCTGATGTTCTTTCTTCCTTGTGTTGAATGTCCTCCCTATTTCTCACTTGTATGATTTTTTGCATGATTTGGTAAAAATACCATCTAATATACCGAAAATATGGTCTGATTACAAGAAAATTTTAAAAAGGAGGTCCTTAACGTTAAGGCTTTGAATAACAATATCGCTTATACTAAGGTCACGAAATGTACAGCAATTTCGATGGTTATTTATTGGGGTTTATGTTTGTGTTTATCTTTGAAAATGACTTAATGACGTCATGGCACCCATTGGCTCCATTTTTATTTACGAGTTAGAATGCATAACAAAAAACCGTTGTCTCATTAGGATTGTGAATGATTAGCATTATGCTCCTAATACAGTATTGTGGTACCTTATGGCCCTATTTAAACTTAATGTTTTAACATTGAAATAATTGACATGTTTTTTTATATTTCAGCAATTTAGCCAACTCCAGGCGGCCCAGGAAGTAAGACAGCAAACCGATAAGAGGTGTGAAAAGGAAACTGATGGATTTGTTGAGTTTTATGTTGACACGGTTTTGACCATTCAGTCAGGATTACCGAGCATGCGAACAGTGCAACTGTGTCCAACGCGCTCGCAGGGCGGAGCTCAGCGTGCTGGCCCTGCAGTATCACATGTGCCGAATGCAATGCTGGGCTGTCCGATTGCAGGAAAACACCAATCAAATGTAAGATGGTTACCTTCTGGATGACAGGATACACGTGTCAGACGTAACTTATGTTCTCTTAGGGACACTGAGCTTCCTGCCAGCATTGTGGCTGCTCTGCAAAAACTGGATTGTGACTACAATCAGATGCGAGAGAAGATCCTGGCAGGCGTTCATCTGGAGCGTCTCAAGCCTTTGTCTGCTGGCTGTGACAGGACGACTTGCATCCCTGTAATGTCAACTTGTTGCTGAGTAGACAAAAAGATGGGTCCTGTTCTAATGCTCTCTTACTGCTTTTTTAGATTGACCACTTCTTGAAGGCTGTGTCACAATGGTATGTTGGCACATGCTGCCATACAGTACTACTACAGTGGATCCTCCATTTACAAACTTCTTGAACGGGTTGAATCGGGAAAACTGTAGTGAAGCAAATGTCTCCATAAGAAACAATGGTAATATGAGTAATGGTTAGTTCATGTTTTAGTGAAGGTTTGTACACTTTGAACACAATATTAAGTGCTATACAGTACTGTATATTAGGGTTGTACGGCATAGTACTAGTATAGTATCGCGATACTAATGAATCAAAAACAGTACTATACTATAAAGTACAGGTTCGCCATATTTTTTTTTTACAGGCATGACGGCGTTTAGTCGTCACGTCATGACGTTGCTGGTTTTACGAGCAGAGGAGCATGTTCGGCAGCGCCCGCACACTGAGTACTTACAAGCAGGCAGTGTGTAGACAGAAAAGGGAGAATGGACGCATTTTGGCATAAAAACTAAAGATAAAGGTGAAGCTATAACACTGAAATGCCTTACGGAAGAGGTGCTTTAAGACATGGCTAGCTAGTTAGCGACTAATGTCCATCCGCAATCGGCAGTGTTTTAGCTACTTCTAAATCACTAATCCTGGCCTCTATGGTGACAAAGTAAGTTTTTTACATGTATCACTGGAGGATGAGGAATAGCTAAACATGCTTCACTACACACCGTAGGAGGATACAATAGCTCACCTGCTTCACAATGTAAACAAACGCCATGGGTGGATCTAGACCTGACATCCACTGTAATGATACCAAGTACAATAGTGTATCTAGTAGATACTGCTATGATTACATCGATATTTTTTAGCATCACAAAATCTTTCTTCCTTTTAAAAGAAATTCATATTATGTTTATAAACTCAGGAAATATGTCCCTGGACACATGAGGACTTTGAATATGACCAATGTATGATCCTGTAACTACTTGGTATCTGATCGATACCTACATTTGTGGTTTCATCCAAAACTAATGTAAAGTATCAAACAATAGAAGAATAAGTGATTATTACATTTTAACAGAAGTGTAGATAGAACATGTTAAAAGAGAAAATAACCAGATATTAACAGTAAATTAACAAGTAGATTAATAATATTGTTTTACAGTTTGTCTCTCATAATGTTTACAAAATAATAGCATGATAAATGACGCAGTATGCATCTTTTTCCAAAAAAGTCCGGTTTCATCACAATTGAGACTTGCTGTAGTACGAAGCCTGCCTCGTCAATTCTCCAATACCTCTAGGCACCATTCATGCATGGTCTGTTGAGTTTTCGGGACTCACATAGAGTTATCACAATGGACAAAACTTGTCAAAAGGCGAAACACAGGAAAGAAAAGCACGCTGAATAGGAAGTGACTAGTTGAGTACTCCAATATGCAGCGAGTGATGTGGAGGGCTCCGCCTCCTCACTAAAATGCCACGCCCTGCTTTTTGCTTGCAGGCCCAACACAAAATGGAGCGTTGGTACACAGAGACACATTTGGCTCGGTCTAAAAGTTTGCAAATAGATGGTTTCGTGAATCAAGGTTCTCCTGTACTACCTTTGCATGAATGTTCCCTTTTTTTTATTGTTTGATTGAATTTGAAGGAGTTCCGAGGTTATGCAGAAAGCAAAAAGACCAGACGAAGACAGCTGCAGACAGGTACCCCGCCAGTTGCCTTGTTGAAATAGTTGAAACATCAGTAGTGTGTTCCCCAGGGTGCTTCAAGAAGGACCAGTGTGGTCCACCAGATCCAAAAGGTCTGTGCCAAGTCAAGGAGCCCCGTCACAATTGTCTCCAAGGACAACGGTACTACTTTTGTGCAAACACTCTAGGAGAAGAGAGTATGCAAACAACCGTGTCTCACGTTTGTTTGTGCCAACACAGGCGAGGCGTGGTATGATGCCGAAGAAGACCTTCATCCATCCTCGGCACCTGAGCTGTCAAAAGGTAAGACCTCTGTTGTACACCAGCAGTACGCGACCCTCACTTGGTGTCCACAGATCCAGGATTGGTCAAGGAAGGCATGAGGACTTCTGAAGTGGGTGATCTTAACCTGACACAAGTGAGTATTGTGCTGCCAGTGTATGGCCAGCAGAGGGGGGTGTTGGCCTTAATGAGGAGAAAAATGTTCTCTGCAGGTAACCACTCGGCCTTCTGTCCAGACCAGCTCGATGGTCAGCAGCACACCCACCCCAGGTGGAACCTTTGTTCCCCAGCGCTACGGGACCATGAATGCCTTCGACACCCTGATGGCAGAACTGACCCGCTTCCACCCAGACGTGGGGAGGCAGAGGATTGTGGGGGCTCTGAAGGAGCTATGGGACACGTACCAGGGTGCCCTCTGTCCCCTGCCCCTCAACATCATCAGACAGATGGCCTCCGACCTCCTGAGCAGGCCTACTGGAGGAAAGATGCACTCTCAATGTTGGCAGTAAGGTTGGCCTTGTTTTCCACCGTTTCATGAGGAAGAGCTGTACGTTTTTTTTATTTGTGGAGGCAGCTGTTTTTGGTTGTAGTTTGTTCCCCTGCAATTAGAATGACAAATGACAATGAGGCAGGTGTTTGTCTTATTCAGTAAGGTTGGCCTTGTTTTCCACCGTTTCATGAGTAAGAGCAGTATGTTATCTTATTTGTGGAGGCAACTGTTTTTGTTTGTAGTTTGTTCTCCTGCAATTAAAATGACAATGAGGCAGGTCAGTCAATGTTGCAGTAAGGGTTGCCTTGTTTTACACCGTTTAATGAGGAAGTTATTTTGTTCATGCAACTGTTTTTGTTTTGGTTGTAGTTTGTTCTCCTGCAATTAAAATGACAATGAGGCAGGTTATTGTCAGTTCAAGTTTGTTTGCAATTGAAACATACAGAAGTTGAAGAAATGTGCAGCAGTTTTCAATAAGAGGGAAAGTAGAATTTTAGGAATAAACTAAATTGAAAGCATTTAGTATATCTCTATGTGGAATTGAACTACGGAATGTAATAAGTAAGTAACTTAATATTCAAATGTAATAAGGAACAGTACAAGAACATGTTGCTCACAAAGAACTACTGAAGCACAGTGACTGAAATTATTGGACTCTGTTCACTCCTTTAAACATTGAACAATTTGAGTGAAATTTTTTACGTTGATGTTAAAACTCCAAAAACGTCATTTAAATGGTTGTGGAAATGAAGAGTTAGGAATGGAGGCCTGTTTCTGCCACAAAAAAATGCCCCAATAGTAAGTCATGATTATGAGACAAAAAGTCATAATTATAAGATTGTCTAAATTATGAACTAAAAGCCAAAATTAAGTCCTAATTATGAGGTAAAAACTGAAATTATGCAATAGTTATAAATATGAGTTGAACAATCATGAGACAAAAATGTAAGTGAGATTAAGATGAAAAACATTACAATTATGCATTAGTCACAAATATGAGATAAACAGTCATAAGAAGTCAAATTGTGAGAAAAGTAATGAGAAATATGAGTCATAATTATGAGATAAGAATGTAGAAATTATGAAATCATTAGAAAAAAGTCGAAATTATGAGATGAACCATAATTATGAGATAGTCTAAATAATGAGATATAATTTGAAATGATGCCATAGTTATAAATATGAGAGTCTCAATTATGAGATAAATTAAAATTGTTAGATTACAAAATTGAAATTTTGAGGAAAAAAATTCATGAAATGAATCAAATTTTTGAGAGTCAGAATTATGACATAAATCGAAATTATGAGTTAAGAATGTAGAAATTATGAAATAAATCCTAATTAGAAAACAAAATTTAATCACGAGATAAACCATAATTATGAGATTAACAGTATTGAGATAAAATGTCAGAATTGAGATTTAATCATATGAGATTTCAAAAATTGCAATTATGCGAGAGTCATAAATTTGAGATAAAAAGTCAATCATGTGATAAAATTGAAGTTATGAGGAAAAGTCAAAATTTTTCAGATAGTCATAACCATGGGATGAAAAGTTGACATTATGAGACAGTCATAATTATGGGATAGAACACTCGAAATGTTTTGATAAAATGTTAAGAGAGATAAAGTCGAAATTATTAAATCATAATTTGAGATCAAAATCGAAATTAATAAGAATGTAGAAATTTTGAGATGAACCATAATTATGAAATAAAGTCATGAGAAAGTCTAAATTATGAGATAAAAAATTTAAATTATGCAAAAGTTGTAAATATGAGAAAGTCACAATCAAACATTTTGAGGAGAAACTCATGAAATGAATCACACTTTTGATATGGTCATGATTATGAGACAAAAAATCGAAATGAGAAAGTCATGAGATAATGTCGAAATTATGAAATAAATCAAAATTATGAAATAAATCATGAGATAAAGTAGACATTTTTAGATAAAATGTCGAAATTATAATTATAAGATGAAAATTTGTAAATATGCTTTAGTCATAAATATGAGATAAGTCGACATTGTGAGACAAAGTCATGAGATAAATTGAATTTATGAGATAAAGTCATAATTATGAGATAATGTCGAAATTATGAGATAAGCCATAATAATGGTATTCAGAACAGTCATAATTATGAGATAATATCCAAATTATGAGACAATTACAATTGGGATGACCATTAGAATAGTTTCATTAATGGCGTAAAGCGTTTCATAGTTTGGACAGTACAGAAAAAAAGCCAGAAGCTGAACATAGAAAGTGACGTCATTGCTGTTTTTATACGTGTAAAGTCGCGCATGCGTACACGGAACACTTTACATTTATGGACAACGCCATTTTGATCCCTTTTAAGATTTAACTTTATTATTATTAATATTATTATTGTTTGTATTGCTATTGAACATTATTACTCGCGTTTTAGGCATGACAATTAAGCTTTTCGAACCCATCTTGTGGTTCGGGTTTACGCTTGGATGGAGTCCACCACCAGGGGTCAGCATTGTGCCGCTGGCCGAGCGCAACAGCTTGTGGGGGCGGAGCCTCTGAACTGAGAGGACGATCCAAAATAGCGAGGACTGTCGAGTTTGGAAGAGTTGAGGATTTTCCTGCGTTTGTCTCCTTCTTGTCTTCCCAGCGTGTAAACCAACCAACGACTGCTGAGGCCGAACATCGAGTCCACGCAGCGGGTCGTCTTCTGCCGGCATGGCTGAAGCAGAAGCACCGACGAGCGGATTAAACAATGGCAACCTGTCGCTGACGTGCACGGCTCGTCAACCGTGGAGCAGCTGGACCGGAGCCAGTCGCGATGGTTGAGTGAGAGACGAGAGAGACTTTTTAGCCGCCAAAAGAGATCTGCGAGGAGCATTGCACTGTCAACAGCCGAGAGACGCCATGTGCAGCCCGGCTACACGCATGTGGAGAGCCGCTGTGTGCTGCTGGATGCTAACATTCCTGCACACCTCCACAGGTAACAACACCACACACCTGCACAGGTAACAACACTCAACACACCTGCACAGGTAACAACACTCAACACACCTGCAGGAACAATACCTTGCTGCACCCAATATCTGTTTGGACTACAAACACTCCTCTTGAACACTTACATATTGTGGTATAATGCTAATAATAATGTAAGCCTATTTGCTGTAAAGTGTATTTGCTAAAAATGAGTGGTTGTAGACAACAATGTACCCCACAAGGCACAATGAGTTTAATAAATGTAGTTTGCAGTGGAAAAGGTTCTCCGTATGACACAGAAACACATTGCAAACTACAACCACATGAGTAACTATTTAGTTAATTCCATACAAAAGTGGCTGTTGTAATTCCAAATGCACAGTTGTTATCCCAGTTCTTGAATTGGCTGCCATTGTGTTGTTCATAAACATGCATACAGTAAGTACCTTTCTGCATGAGCAATGGAAAGTCGTGTACTTTGTACATAACTGCACTTTTTTGAGAATTTCGCCTATCATTCACAATTCCTTTGTAAGACAAGAACGCAAATGTTTGTCTCTTAATGCATTCTAACTCTTAAAATATGGCGAGTACAAGGTGGCTAACAATGAAGCTAAAGGGAGTACAGTATTGCGCCCATAAAGCCCTCTAAAAACATCCAATAACCGCCAACCATACTCCATTTACATGTCGTGACCTGAATATTAACCAAGTATTAACAATGTTGTTATTATAAGCGCAAACGCTGACAACTATTTTTAGCGGCACCGTGATCACTGTGAGCTAACTCGCTTATGCTGCTATTGCTGACATGCTGAGCTGCTGCAGCGCCTCTGAGTTGGTGAAAGTTAATTCCAATCATGCCTCTCACCTGAATAGAAGGTTGTGGACATAAACCGAGAACTTGGTCAACTTTGACATTCAACTTCGACCCGCAGATGGCGAGAAAGACACAAAATGACACTCGTTGGCGACACGTTAAACGGGTTAGATATAAACATCCCATTAGTCGGAATCCCAGTGAGAGGAGACAATGTACAGTACGTGATTGTTCTATTATGTTTGTAGTTTGTATTTCTTGTTTAGCACTTAGCAACACTGCTATTTGCTGGATCTGCTTATCACTCATCTTCTAAAACTTGTAGATCATCCTCCGTATATTCAGGCTCAAAAAATTTGTTTCTGGATCATCATTTGTCCCAAAGTAGTCTTTATTGGATTTCATGATTAGTAGTGTTGTTGTTGAAGGAAATAGTCAACGTTGTGATGCGTCTGTGAAATAATGTGCCGCTTTATGCTTAAAATGACCAAAATACATAAATATTGTTATTATGAATGTTACTGTTACTGCTTTACATACCATATTTTCGGATCATAAGGCGCACTGTCAAACAGGTCTATGCAGGTCTATTTTCATACATAAGGCGCATTAAAGCACTAGTGTTATGATTTTTTTTCTACATTTAAAACACTTGCCTGTGGTTTACATAACATGTAATGGTGTTTCTTTGGTCAAAATATTGCGTAGATGATGTTTTACAGACCATCTTCAAGCTACTTTCTGACCGACTGTGGGCGGCCTTACTTACGTGCCTCTACTTCGACAGCGTCTTCTCCCAGTCATCTTTGTTGTAGTTGTTAGCGCTTCCATAGCAAGTCTACTGACAGATATAAGTTAGCTACTTTATATCGGAAATGGCAACAGTGGAGTAGTTACAGGATCATACATTGGTCATGCTTAAAGTTCTTCTGTGTCTAGGGATGTCTTTCCTGGGTTTATAAACAATAAAATAATGACTTTTGATATTAACAATACCAATGTAATCATTGTAGTATCGACTATATACAGCTCTTGTACTTGGTATTGTTACAATCAATATCTGTGTAGATCCACTCATAGCATTTGTTTGCATTGAGGAGAGCTAGCTGAGTTGATTTATCATGAATTGATTAACGTGGACCCCGACTTAAACAAGTTGAAAAACTTATTCGGGTGTTACCATTTAGTGGTCAATTGTACGGAATATGTACTGTACTGTACTGTGCAATCTACTAATAAAAGTATCAATCTATCAGCTTGCTGTTAGCGGTTAGCTATTGTATCCTCCAACTGTGTGAAGTGAAGCATGTTTAGATATTCCTTGTCCTGCAGGGATGATACTTGTAAGAAACTTACTTTATTTGTCTCCATGGAGGCCATGATGGACATTAGCAGCTAGCTAGCGAACGTTTTGAAGCACCTCCTGCAGAGTGGCGCTTTATTGTTCATAGCTTCTCATGTATCGCTTGTTTTTAAGCCAAAAGGCGTCCATTCTGCCTCTTATATGTTCACACTGTGTCTGTTTGTAAGTACTCCGTACGTGTGCGTTGCCTAACATGCGCCTTTGCTCGCATTACCAGCAATTTCATGACGTGATGTCCATAGAAAAAAATTGAGGCAGTATATTATTGTTTTTAACTCATTAGTACCGCTAGACCGTACAACCCGAATGTTAGCTAACTTTTACATAAAGGGTGTCGATTTTCAGATTAATCGCGATTCCTATTTGTAACGATTATTAATCGATTAAAAAAAACTCTGCCACAAAGAAAAGAGAAGTGTTGGATACTTTATGATACTTTATTAAATGTTTGGGTGGAATTTCATTAAACAAAACCATTTTTTAAGTAGTATAGAAATGTATCACAGCTGTTTTTCTATTTTGTGGAGGAATGTAGTTAATCATTGAACTGGCATCCGATGTTATTTAAAATGTAAATATTTTGACTCGAGAATCGATTCTGAATTGAATCGTTACCCCCAAGAAGGGAATAGAATCGTGTGGTGCCCAAAAATTCACAGTCCTTATGTTTGTTTACCATTTAGAATGCATAGAAATAAGAAAAACGTGTTAGTGTCTTAGCTAGGATTGTGAATTATAGACAACATTCCCCCAAAAAGTGCAGTTCCCCTACAACATAAAACACTAACGGCTATAATCCTCAGTCTCTAGAATGTTGTAGAATGGAGCAGCAGGCATGACAAGTGCTGGTCCAGAGGATCAAACAATGGCTGTTAGACAACAATCAAAGTTAAAACACTGACTTTTACAATGAAGTGTTGTTCCAGCAGCATCATTGCCCTTTCAATTCATTTCCACTTGTTTATTATAATCCCAATGATATGATTGGTTATACACTATGAAGCGCTAATGCATTGGTATTATTGTGTGAATGCCCACATAGGTTATGTATTTGTTTTTACTCGCCCCAAAAACCTTACACAGCCCACAGTTTTCATCTGATCAGAACCATTCATGTCAACGTTTGGCTTGACCGGGAATTGTGAGCTCCCCAAAGACATTTAAAAAAAAATTTTATCCCAGAATTCCCGGTTTTCCGGGTCATTTTGCCCATTGGAAATGAAAAGGTCAATTTTAGAACTTGGACAATTCCCACATTTCTCAACTGATTTGATCCATCCACACGCTCCGCTCACACTGGATAATCAAACTACCATTTTATACCAAGTCCCAAAAAAATACAGGAATTCCCAGATTTCCCTGTTGTCCAAAGCCCTATTTTCACCTCTTCCCGAAAAGCTTTCACAGTGCACGTTTTTCAACCGTTTTTGACCATCCATCCATCCATTTTCTACCGCTTGCCCCGTTCGGGCCATTCCTCTTAGTTGGGACAACAAATGTTATCATTTTTTGTAGAAATTGCAGGTTTTCCCGTAATTGCAAGAATTCTGAAATACCAATTAAAATTCAAAATGTTACTACGTTAACATTTTTCAACCGTTTCCAAACATTCCAACACCAACCCATTCATATCATCTAGGACAATTCTGATATTATCTATATTTCCATCACCCACACTACTCTTTGGATATATTGAATGCAAAACATGTTCTCCCTTTCCCAAAATTGCCAGTTTTCCCGGAATTTCCAGTAATTTTTTCCCCCATTGACAGTGATTGGGAAATATACAATTGACTGCATATCCCACATTTATCATCCGATTAGAACAATTCCACCATCGACACACTTTGCTCACCCTTAACATTCGAGCCAGCAGTTTCCCGGATCCGAAAATTCCCTGATTACCCGGAATTACCAGGAATATTCCGGGATTGAAAATGAATGGGTAATATACAAACCTCCATTTCCTACATTTCTCAACCGATTTGAACCGTTCCAACCTCCACACACTCCGCTCACCCTGGACAATCAAACTACCATTTTATACCAAGTCCCAAAACATTCTAGGAATTCCCAGCTTTCCTGGTTTTCCAAAGCCCTGTTTTCACCTCTTCCTGGAAAGTTTTCACAGTCCATGTTTTTCAACCGTTTTTGACCATTCCACCTTCAAAACATTCCTCTTAGTTGGGACAAGAAACGTTATAATTTTTTTCCGTAGAAATTCCCGGTTTCCCAGAATTCTGAAATACCGATTAAAATTCAAACACCAACCCATTCATATCATCTTGGTAGGACAACTCTGGTAACCAAAAATCCCAGTTTTCCCAAAATTTCTAGGAAATTCCCATTCAAATGAATGGACATATTCATAGTTCCACAATGCCCAAAATTCTCAAAATTTTGCGCCATTTTTTACCCGATTCCGACCTTTCAACCATCCACCCACACTACTCTTTGTAAGTGTTGAACGGAAAACATGTTTTTCCCTTTCCCAAAACTCCCTGATTACCCGGAATTACCAGGAATGTCCCCCCATTGAAAATGAAGGGGTAATATACAAACCTCTCCATTTCCTACATTCAACTGATTGAAAACGTTCCACCATGCACACACTCCACTCACCCCGGACATTCAAGCATTTCAGTTCTGCTCACGCGTATGGGCAGCTTGCGCACGTATGGCAATTCCTACCGGCATTGCAAATTGTAGTTACTGTCATCTCCCCCCAGGTCTAAATGTGTGTATGAGTGGCAGCGCTACCTCCTGTGAAGAATGCCTCCTCATCCACCCCAGTTGCGCCTGGTGCGCACAAGAGGTACGCACTTTCCTTCCTGTTTGTTTTAGAACTGATCGTTACGCAGCTTGTTTTCTTCTGCAGGACTTCGGGAGGGGGCGCACCCTCAACTCCCGCTGCGACTTCTTCCAAAATCTGCACAAGCGAGGCTGCGGGAGCCGCTTCGTGGAGCACCCGACCAACAGCATGACAGTCCGGCAGGACATGCCTCTGAGCTCCAAAGGCTCCGGCTTCAAACAGTACGACGTGGTCCAGATCAGACCGCAGAGCCTCTCTCTCAGCTTGCGACCAGGTGAGTGCCGGTCGCCTCTAGCTGGCAAAAGGCACGCGCGCTAACCCAATCCTGTCCAACTTGTACAGGACAGCAGACGTGGTTTGACCTGCAGGTGCGGCAGGTGGAGGACTACCCGGTGGACCTCTACTACCTGATGGACCTCTCCCTTTCCATGAAGGACGACCTGGACACCATCCGCAACCTGGGCACCAAGCTGGCCGAGGAGATGGGCAAACTCACCAGCAACTTCAGGATGGGCTTCGGCACCTTCGTGGACAAGAACCTCTCGCCTTTCTCCTACACAGCGCCAAAGTACCAGGAGAACCCGTGCAACGGGTAAGAAACGCTTTTCGTGTCAACTTTATTATCTGGAGATTGGGCCAGGCATTAAAACGATAATAATATATATCGCCATAGACCCGTAATCGATATCGATTAAAAATGCATTCAATGGGACGGAAGTTGCAAAGCAAGGTTGGTTGCATGAACAAAGGCCCTCACTCTCTGGTAACCGAGCAACACAGGTAGTGATCAGTGGGCGTGACATGCTAACAGCCAATCAGGTAACAGTATCAACTATCAAGGTTGGTTGCGCCATCTTGTTGTCTGGCGGTTGATTATCTGCATGGAGTGAGAAGAGAAAGTCAAAATCAAAAAGGAAAAGTCTTTTTTTGTATTTTTAAAAAAAGGGACCGTAGTCAGACCAATATGGTCTGTAAATGATTCAAGGCACCACCTTAGGCACGCTCACCCTTTAGAGCACAGCTGTAACTTCCTGCCACTAAACCCGCAGACAATAGTTCTTCTCATGTTTCTATGTTTAGATTTTCACACTTTGCACTATTTTCTTACACTTTATGAAGCATTTCTTACATATTCCTTGTTTTTGCACCTTTATTTTAAGAGCCTATTAAGTGTTTAATGTGATTTAACTATTTTGTTGACATTGTTTGAGTGTTTTGCATGCTTGTGTTGACATTTCCTTTCTGCCTTGATAGCTGAGGAATTATAATCAGAGGAAGTCTACATTTGAAACAAACATTTTTACATTTGACTTAATTTTCTTCTGGTCCATAGGTCATAAAAAATATAAATAATTATTGACATTATATTGGGAGACAGTTTTCAGCCATATCGCCCAATCAGAAGTTTTTGGGAGAAATATTTTTCGACTTTATTCTCTGAACTTTATGACTTTATTCTTGTTTTATTAGCAACCTTTTTTTTTGGTAAATTTTCACTTTTTGTCGGAAACAAATGCAACTTTACTCCATCAATCCTCCCACTTTGTTCTCACCGTTTCTCTCCACAAACACAGCACTTTGTTTTTTTTAGTATGTTGTCATTCGCCTATTAAGTATTTTTTTCCAATTTCTTTTCTTGTAAAAAAGTATGTGTATATTTATCCTAAAACATTTACGCCTTATTCTTGTAATATTACATCTTTATGCTCGCAGTCTTAAAAAAAACTTGAATCTTTTTTCTTGTCACCAGGTAACTTTTCTCAAAAAAAAAATTGTTTTAAATCCTATAATATTATGACATTATTCTCATGTTATTACTTCTCTAGAGCACATTTTAATTGAAATATTGAGTTGTTTTTTAAAAACTATTTCTTCTGAACAACTAAAACCTTTAATTTTGTAATTGAAACATTTTTCTCATGATATTAGGACTTTATTTTTGTATCATTCACACTTTTTTCCTTGTAATTTTGCAATTTTTTCCTTCAATTTCACCCTAGTTATAGAATTAAAACAACAAAACTGGTCATTTGTGGGTTTTTATCTAACTTCAGCAACATCGCAGTGTTTCTAAAATAATACTTCAAAATTTACATTGATGCAAACACAGAACAGATAAAACGATTTCAAAAGTGACCCCACATATTCATGGTGATGAATTATGCATTGTTGGCTCTTCATATTTGATAAAGCCTGCTTTCTTTCCCTCCCACGCTGCGCTTCACGCAGCCAAACCAAAAGAATAGATGGAGGCCTGCATGTTTGCCTCGAGGTGAATGTGACTGCACTAATTCGCCATCCTGCCAGTGCGCATCACTTGGCATGTAGGTTAGAGCGCGTCCGCCTGCAGAAGATGTTCAGCACATAACAAATATTTTAGAGGCCGCGCTGCTCATTGTCACGTGTACGCGCGACACCCTCGACTGATCGTTGTCTGCACCTTTTCAGGTACAAGCTGTTCCCCAACTGCGTGCCCACCTTTGGCTTCCGCCACATCTTGTCGCTGACGGACCAGGTAGACCGCTTCAACCAGGAAGTGCAGAAGCAGATGGTGTCTCGCAACCGGGACGCCCCCGAAGGCGGCTTTGACGCCATCCTGCAGGCGGCAGTTTGTAAGGTGACTAGCGTCCTATTGATCTTATTTCTGTCCTGTCCTCTGTCCGTGGTGGTTTTTTTAAATGATAAAATAATAGTCATTGTTTTTAAGTGAGAAGCGTCAACTTAAAGCGATCATATTATGCTTTTTTTTTTTCCCTTCATGATTATGACAAATTCTTCATCTAAACGAGAAGATATAAACATCCCATTGGTCGGCATCCCAGTGAGAGCGGACATTATACAGTACGTGATTGTTTTATTATGTCGTAGTTTGTATTTCTTGTTTCGCACTTAGCAACACTGTTACTTGCTGGATCTGTTTATCACTCATCTTCTACAACTTGTCGATCATCCTCCGTATATTCAGGCTCAAAAATATATGTTTCTGGATCATCATTTGTCATAAAGTAGTCTTTATTGGCTGTCATGAAGTCTGCCACGATTATTAGTACTTGTTCGTTGTTGAAGGAAATAGTGAACGTTGTGATGCGTCTATGAAATAATGTGCCGCCTTATGCTTAAAATGACCAAAATACATAAATATTACGTTATTATGAATGTTACTACTTTACACACTATTTTCGGATAATAAGGCGCACTGTCGAACGGGTCTATACAGGTCTATTTTCATTCATAAGGCGCATTAAAGCGGTCATGTTATGATTTTTTTTCTACATTTAAAAGACTTCCTTGTGGTCTACATAACATGTAATGGTGGTTCTTTGGTCAAAATGTTGCATAGATTATGTTTTACAGACCATCTTCTAGCCGCTTTCTGACCCTCTCTTCAGGAAGCCCCTTTTTGTGGGCGGTCTTATATACGTGGCTCGACTGCGTCTTCTCCCCGCCATCTTTCTTGTAACTTTTATTGCTTCCATAGCGAGTCTACTGACAGATAAAAGTTTTAAGTTAGAACTATATGCAACTTTTGATTAAAAAAGACAACAGCGCAGGATTTTAGCATGCATGTGCATGTACGAGCCAGTCGGCCCCTCAACAAAAGCATAGAGAACTACAACAACCTTTTTCCTCTGAGGGCCTCAGACTGACAAATCAAAGTATATGTGGGCCATTTTGGTAGTTTTCACCTTCGAAACCAGTATAATGTGTATATTTTTTTCAAATAACTACAAAATGCAATTTCAGTAGACATTTTGTGTGAATGCTGAAGAGCCAAAGCCGAATAAAAATGCTAAATTAGCCCGCTGGCCAGATAGCATCAAGTAACAAAAAATATGAGCGAAATGAGCTAAAAAAAAGCTAGCATGCTAGCAGTATCATGCTAACAATAGCATGCACACTGAAATACCAAAATAGATGACACTGAGGTATATACCTGTAAAATTAGTTAAAGAAATCTAGCATGCTAATGTTAACTTGCTAAAATGCTAACTGTAACATGCGTCAAGTACCACAATGTATTACTCTGAGGTGTACCTGAAAAATTTGTTTAAAATGCTAGCCTGCTAACGTTGGCATTGGATACCCTAAGTAGCAAAATATAACAGAGGTGTATACCTACAAAATTAGCTGAAAAAGAATATGCTAACGTTAGCATGCTAACAGATATCATTTGTCAAGGAACACAATATTGACCTGAGGTGTATACCTGCAAAATTAGCACAAAAAAAGATAGCATGCTAATATTAGAACACCCCTGGATTACAGCTGGATTGAAATTGCAGACTCGCATAAAGCTCTTGGGGTAAACCCTTATGGAGCTATCCGCTGATATAACTAAGGCAAAATAAGTCGTTTGGAAGAAGGCGGGATGTTTTATGAATGTCATAAAGGTTTGATCCCAAATACACAAAACAGGTACCAATTGGTAAGAAAAGTTGGTTCTGCACTCGATAAAATGATATCAATATATATCGCAACAAATACATAAAAAAATCAGTTCGACAAAATATTCAATACTTTTCTTCATCGAAAGAAAGTGGAAGTTGCGAAGCAAGATTGGTTGCATGAACAAAAGGTACTCGCTCTAAACTGAGCAACACAGGAAGTGATCAGTGGGCGTGACACGCTAACAGCCAATCAGGTAACAGTATCACCTATCAAGGTTGGTTGCGCCATCTTGTTGTCTGGCAATTGATTCTCTGCATCACAAGAAGCTAAAAGTCAAAATGAAGGAATTGTGGATAAAAGAGCAAAAGTCACCTGGTTTGTTTACCGTATTTTCCGCACCATAAGGCGCCCTGGGTTAAAAGCCGCGCCTTCAATGAACGGCATATTTCAAAACTTTGTCCACCTATAAGCCGCCCGGTGTTGTAAGCCGCATCTAACTGCGCTAAAGGAATGTCAAAAAAACAGTCAGATAGGTCAGTCAAACTTTAATAATATATTAAAAACCAGCGTTCTAACAACTCTGTTCACTCCCAAAATGTACGCAAATGTGCAATCACAAACATACGTATATCAACATGGACAGAGCTGCGTGAAAAAAGCCACCCGGCCTCTTCGCGTAAACTTAAACTTACCTTAACCACTCGCTCATCTTTTCTTCATCCATCCCTTCGAGTTAGCTTTTATGATGACGCCGGCTGGAAAGGTCTCTTTTGGCAAGGTCTTCCTTTTGAATATCACCATGGGTGGAAGTTTCTGGCCATTAGCATGGCAAGCTAGAACCACAGTGAAGGATGACTTCTCATTCCCTGTGGTGCGAATATTCACCGTACGTGCTCCCGTTCCACAGTGCGGTTCACAGGAATATCAGTTGCTGTGAAATAGTAATCCGTGTGCGGATGGAGAGATTGCGTCTTTTCATGAACCGGATCCCTGTCGTTTAGTAGGAGCCATTTTGTGGTCTTTACAGATGTAAACACACAAAGGAAATGAAACGTACGGTGATATCCGTGCGCTTTTTCTTCTTCTACGCGGGCGGGTGGTTGCTTACAGTAGAAGAAGAAGCGCTTCCTGTTCTATGGGGGCGGGTGCTTACCTTGGCGGTTGCTTGCGTAGCAGAAGAAGCGCTTCCTGTTCTACCGGGAAAAAAGATGGCGGCTGTTTACCGAAGTTGCGAGACCGAAACTTTATGAAAATGAATCTTAATATTTATCCATATATAAAGCGCACCGGGTTAAAAGCCGCACTGTCAGCTTTTGAGTAAATTTGTGGTTTTTAGGTGCGGCTAATAGTGCGGAAAATACGGTACATTGTTTCCATAATTTTGCTGGCATTTCCTCTACTTTCTGCGTTGATAGCCGAAGGGGTTATAATATCCATCCATCCATTTTCTACCGCTTGTCCCTTTTGGGGTTGCGGGGGGTGCTGGAGCCTATCTCAGCTGCATTCTATAATATATTTTATATATTTGTCCTTGTCCTTATTTTTCATAGGTGATAAAACATATCTAAGTATCGATATCAACCGATATAATACACTTATATCCTGATACAGTTTTCAGCCATATCGCCCATCCATAACCAAACTACATCAGGTTGCCACCTCTGTTTGCAGCTTGGTGTCAAAACTGTTTTAGACAGGTGGGGCCAAGAAAGCAACTAAACCTGCAGAAAATAGTTCTTCTCAGGTTTCTCTATGTTTACATTTTCATACTTTGCACTATTTTGTTAAACTTTATGAAGAATTTTTGTACATATTCCTTATTTTTGCACCTTCATTTTAAGTGTTCAATGTGATTTTACTATTTTGTTGACATTTTTTGAGTGTTTTCCATGCTTGTGTTGACATTTCCTTTCTGCCTTGATAGCTGAGGTATTATAATCAGGAAGGTTGCATTTGAAACAAACATTTTTACATTTGATATATTTTTCTTCTGGCCCATAGGTCATGAAAAATATAAATAATTGTTGACAATATATCAGGATACGGTTTTCAGCCATATCGCCCAATGTGAAGTTTTTGGGAGAAATGTTTTTCGACTTTATCCTCTAAACTTTATGACTTTATTCTTGTTTTTTTAATAACCTTTTTTGTAGTTAATTTGGACTTTTTGTCAGAAACAAATGCAACTTTACTCCATCAATTCTCCCACTATGTTCTCACCGTTTCTCTCCACAAATACAGCACTTTGTTTTTATAATATGTTGTCATTCTCCTATTAATAATACTTTTTTTTAACTTTTTTTTTCTTGTAAAGAAATATGTGTATATTATTCCTAAAACATTTACGCCTTGTTCTTGTAATGTTACATCTTTTGAATCTTTTTTTCTTGTCACTAGGTAACTATTCTCTAAAAAAAAAATAGGTTTAAATCCTATAATATTGTGACCTCATTCTCATGTCATGTCTTTTCTAAAGCACATTTTTCTTGAAATATTGAGTTATTTTGTTTAACTCTTTCTTCTGAACTACTAAAACCTTTTAATTTTGTAATTTTAACATTTTTCTCATGATATTAGGACTTTGTTTTTGTATCCTTGACACTTTTTTCCTTGTAATTTTGGAATTTCTTCCTTCAATTTCACCCTAATAGAATAAAAACAACAAAACTGGTCATTTGTGGGTTCTTATCTGACTTCCTAGCTGAGGGGATTATAATCAGAGGAAGGTTAAATTTGAAATAAAAATGTTCACATTTAATATATTTTCCTCCTCGTTCTTATTTTAAATAACTCATAAAACATATCAATTATCGATATCGGGCGATACAACCACTGATATTGTGATACGGTTTTCAGCCTTTACGCCCAGCCATATTTCTATGTTAATAATAATCTGTTGAAGGGTCAAGCGAGAAGTATCATCAAACATTTAAGAACTCTTAATTCGGGCAATCTCGACTCACATTTGATCGCTGGTTCGATTCTGTGCAAGCGCTGGCTGTGTCGCCATGGTGATGGCTGTGATGGAAGTGTTCCAGGGTTGCCCTCGTGACACGTATCAGGCCTAATTGCTTGTTGATTAAAAGCGTCATGTGGGGGAGGCGGAAGCTTGGAGACAGGAAGTGCATTCTGTTGCAGCAGAGACAGGTCCCCTGTTCATCATCACCCCCCCCCCCTATTCCTCACTGTTGTTTTCCCTGCCAATGTCACTTTTTATGTACTTCCTTCTGCCTTGTCATTAAGCAAGCTGCCCTATTTTAAACCAGCAAGGCTGCACCAAGTGACTGTTCTGGTAAAATAACTACACAATAGTCTGCTGTTAGACTCTATTTAAGATGTGTAGCAAAGCCTGTAGAAAGGAGGTTTTCCCTTCAAGACAATGCCTCTTTTCTGAAAAGCGAAGTAGATGTTTTAATGTATTAAAAAAAAGTGCATTTTGTATCGTAGTCAATCTTTCTGATTTTGTTGGTTCACTTGGTTGTTCTGGTGAAAAGGATGAGATCGGCTGGAGGAAGGAGGCCTACCACCTGCTGGTGTTCGCCACCGACGACGTGCCCCATCTGGCTTTGGACGGGCGGCTGGGCGGCCTCGTGCGACCCCACGACGGACGCTGTCACCTGGACGACAAGAGAGAGTACAGCGCCTCCACGCACATGGTGAGAAATATAACACAACTCTCACACAACACTTCAATATAACACAACACTTCAATACAACACAACTCTCACACAACGCTTAAATATAACACAACACTTAAAAATAACACAAGTATCACACACACACCCATAACACAACACTTGAACATAACACAACACTTGAACATAACACAACACTTCATCCACATTTACATGAAAAAAAATCCTGCCAGGTCCAATCCAGATCCTGAATTAAGTACTATCTATCCCGGACTATAAGTCGCTACTTTTTGCCTCCACTTTCAAGCCTGCGTCTTATTAATTTATGGATTTTCTCTCGCTAACGGCCGGAATATTTTGTGTTCAATAGTTTTCATTAAACCCAAGCAGGCACGCTGAAATTATGTTATTGTTTGTGCCATGGCGCCATCTTTTGGACGAGCTCGCTCAATGCAGGTGTTCGTGTTTTGAATGCCTTAAACCGGAAGTAGAACCGTCCATAGCGTTTCTGCTTCACTCATCACTACAAGCAACGTTTTAAACAATTAGTACTTACTAAACCGTCTCATGTGTGATGTCTGTAGGAGTGTTTTCATGCGTCTTTGTATGTGCCATCGTAATGTAATCAAGCTAGCGTCATTAGCTAATATGCTAACAGATTTACAAGTGTCTGTGTTAGTATTATTAACTTACAACGGCATTCTTTTTGTATTGTTTCAATTACGTAAATTCCTCCGTAAATTCACCAAAACGTCACGTGGAGTTATCGAGTCTGTTTAGCTGATTGGAGAGCTAGCTTACGCAGCTAGTGGGTCCATGACGATGACTTCTGTTTTGTTTGATCAGCCATTTTACTGCCGTGTTACAGGCACCGTTTTGAAACAATTAAGGTAAACATAAACATTTACAGAATATTTCTGTGTAAATAACTAATTTCACAACGTATATATCTGCGACTTATATGCGGCGAATATATGGAAAAGATTTATTTTCTTCTAAAATTTAGTGGGTTGCGCTTTATAGTCTGGAAAACACAATAGTAATGTAAATGTAACATTATAATAACCTTAAACATCTTAATCCAGATTTGATTCATTAGGCAGCAATGTAAATATAGCACAATAAAAAAACTCCAGATGTATCCAAATGTGACCCACATTTTGTGAAAAAATCCTAATCTGATTCAGATTCACATTTGGCAACAATGAAATGCAACATTAAAAAAAAATCTGATTTAACATTTGTCAAATGTCATCAGATCATGTCAACTTCCTCCTGTGGGTTATTGAGTTGTCAAGGAGACAGAGTATGTTTGGTGGGTAATTACAGAGTTGAAGATTACAGGCCAGGGTGTCCACACCTTTTACGCTCAGGGCTGCACTCTAAAAAAAGCAAAGGATGCCGGGGCCATTTTAGTGTTTTTCTATTTTTAAAACCAATAATATACAGATTTGTTTTCAACCCTTAGGGCTCCCTTCAAGTTTGGTAAATGTTAAAGGTCTTGTGGACCCGGAAGTCATAAACGTTTTAAAAGTGATTCATATGTACATTTATTTACTTGAATGCTGAAATCTCTTGCTCAGTTCCAAATCTATCCGTGTTATGTCCTTTTTGTCAAAGAAAACTCTGTTTTTAATGGCGAAAACACAAAATATGCAATTTTTCCCCTCATCTCATAAAACAAATGTCAGAGTGGAATATTTGATGTGAAGTAATTGGTGCCTTGAATATGTCAATAATTCATAACATTGATTTTGATTCATGAACAATGACAGTTAAATCCAGTAAAATACATCACCACAATTCTCCGGGATCCAAAAGAGCCCACTCATAAGTCTTAAAAATAAGTAACACATTATTTTTTACTTTTCAATCAATCAATATTATATTTATTTAAAGTTGAAAAATTTCAACTTTTGTTGAAATTTATGAATCAACTTCAGATCCATTCATCGATTATTTTAATTTTAAATTTTAAAATTTTAATGTTTTAAATTTTTGTTTGTTTGTTTGTTTTATGCCCTTTTTGTCATATATATACTTATTTATGGCAAAACATAAAATATGCAATATTTTCCCCCAACAAAATATATTTTAAAGTGGAATATTTGATGTCAAGTAGTTGTGGCCTTTAATTGGTTAATAATTCATAACAACATTGATTTTAATGTATTATTTTTTGGAGCAAAGGCGGGGTTTTATGAAAAAGTGACTGCCTTGGGGATCCAATTATAATTTTTTAATGTTTTTAATTTTGTTTGTTTGTTTTATGCCCTTTTTGTCATATACCTACTTATTTATGGCAAAACACAAAATATGCAATATTTTCCCACAACAAAATATGTTTTCAAGTGGAATATTTGATGTTAAATACAAATTTGTTTCCATATGAGTTGGGAAATTGTGTTAGATGTAAATATAAACGGAATACAATGATTTGCAAATCCTTTCAAACCCATATTCAATTGAATGCACTACAAAGACAAGATATTTGATGTTCAAACTCATAAACTTTTTTTTTTTTTTTTTGCAAATAATAATTAACTTAGAATTTCATGGCTGCAACACATGCCAAACTAGTTGGGAAAGGGCATGTTCACCACTGTGTTACATGGCCTTTCCTTTTAACAACACTCAGTAAACGTTTGGGAACTGAGGAGACACATTTTTGAAGCTTCTCAGGTGGAATTCTTTCCCATTCTTGCTTGATGTACAGCTTAAGTTGTTCAACAGTCCGGGGGTCTCCGTTGTGGTATTTTAGGCTTCATAATGCGCCACACATTTTCAATGGGGGACAGGTCTGGACTACAGGCAGGCCAGTCTAGTACCCGCACTCTTTTACTAAGAAGCCACGTTGATGTAACATGTGGCTTGGCATTGTCTTGCTGAAATAAGCAGGGGCGTCCATGGTAACATTGCTTGGATGGCAACATATGTTGCTCCAAATCCTGTATGTACCTTTCAGCATTAATGGCGCCTTCACAGATGTGTAAGTTACCCATGTCTTGGGCACTAATACACCCCCATACCATCACAGATGCTGGCTTTTCAACTTTGCGCCTATAACAATCCGGATGGTTCTTTTCCTCTTTGGTCCGGAGGATACGACGTCCACAGTTTCCAAAAACAATTTGAAATGTGGACTCGTCAGACCACAGAACACTTTTCCACTTTGTATCAGTCCATCTTAGATGAGCTCAGGCCCAGCGAAGCCGACGGCGTTTCTGGGTGTTGTTGATAAACGGTTTTCGCCTTGCATAGGAGAGTTTTAACTTGCACTTACAGATGTAGCGACCAACTGTAGTTACTGACAGTGGGTTTCTGAATTGTTCCTGAGCCCATGTGGTGATATCCTTTACACACTGATGTCGCTTGTTGATGCAGTACAGCCTGAGGGATCGAAGGTCACGGGCTTAGCTGCTTACGTGCAGTGATTTCTCCAGATTCTCTGAACCCTTTGATGATATTACGGACCGTAGATGGTGAAATCCCTAAATTCCTTGCAATAGCTGGTTGAGAAAGGTTTTTCTTAAACTGTTCAACAATTTGCTCACGCATTTGTTGACAAAGTGGTGACCCTTGCCCCATCCTTGTTTGTGAATGACTGAGCAATTCATGGAATCTACTTTTATACCCAATCATGGCACCCACCTGTTCCCAATTTGCCTGTTCACCTGTGGGATGTTTGAAATAAGTTTGATGAGCATTCCTCAACTTTATCAGTATTTATTGCCACCTTTCCCAACTTCTTTGACACGTGTTGCTGGCATCAAATTCTAAAGTTAAAGATTATTTGCACAATTGTCTTTGTAGCATATTCAACTGAATATGGGTTGAAAATGATTTGCAAATCATTGTATTCCGTTATATTTGCATCCAACACAATTTCCCAACTCATATGGAAACAGGGTTTAATTGGTTAATAATTCATAACAATGTTGATTTTAATGCATACCTGCCAACTACTCCGGTTTTCCCGTAATTAGTACGGTTTTCATCAACCTATTCCAGGTTACGGTTGCAGTGATAAAAAATACGGTTTTTCATTACCGGTAATTACATTTTTTTTTTTTTTTTAAGTTTTATTCACGAAATCGCGTAACAACAATGACAATCGACACTGCTTCCCGTAACGTCCTATCGAGCCATTCCGAATGCCATGCGCGAGGCTATTTATAGCACCGCTGCCAAGCACGAGGCACTAGTTGCCATTGTTTCCAAACGAGCGAACGATCATGGAATCAGCCGGAGAAAAATCGCAAACGAGTCTTAAACCGAAAAGAAAACTGCAGTCATTCCGTGAAGAATATTCAAAAGCCTATCCGGGAATAATTATCCGTTCCAAAAAGGGTGAAAACTACGCGAATTGCACCTTGTGCAGACAAGATTTTTCGATCGGACACGGAGAAATTAGCGATGTAAAAGACCACGTTGGGACAAAAAAACACAAGTCTAATACCGTTGTTGTACCGAAATCTGTTACCCATCGGAATTTGTAACTCCAGGGGGCGATGTTCCCATGACGTTTGTTTGATGGTTAAACGGCAAGCCCAAAGAGGAGAAGAAGAACGCTTGCGTAAATGGCGTAAACTATCCTTAATGCTGAAACGTCAGTTGTCAGAATTTCAGCATTAATAATAACAATGGACTCATACTATAATGAAAGTAAGTCATTGATTTCCAGAATATGTGTAATTTATTAATGCTGAAATTCTGACAACTGACGTTTCAGCATTAAGGATAGTTTACGCCATTTACGCAAGCGTTCTTCTTCTCCTCCTCTTTGGGCTTGCCGTTTAACCATCAAACAAACGCCATGGGAACATCGCCCCCTGGAGTTACAGATTCCGATGGGTAACAGATTTTGGTACAAGTGGAAAACTTTCAACGTTTTTCGTCGCCCAAACAGATTCTTTGGATGTGATAAATGCCAAAGTTTTATTTACGGAGGCAATAATTGAGCAAACAAAAAGGTAATGCCACGAATGTTATCTATTGGAGTTGTTTAGTACTGTTATACTGTTAAAAGTGTTTATACTATTTATGCTTTCAAGTCCAAGTTGAAGAAATCTTGTTAAATGTTGACAGCATAACTACCAAAATACAGAAGTATGTCCTTAATATTTTTGCAGTGCTATTTCTGTTGAAAAGTTCAAATGATTACATTTAGAGATGTGATGTGCCACTTTTCAAGTGTCTGATGGCTTAAATTAATTTTCATTAATTTTTCATATTTTGAATTCTTTTGAAAGGCTTACAAAAAAACTACATTTGAATTGTAATTCCATGCTATTGACAGGACTATTAATTTTAATGAAGTTAGCTTACCATGTTTACAGTATGATAATTGTGATAGAAATGTGAATTTTAGGCACAGGATATTTTTTACAATTGAACAAGGCAGTAGATTATACAAGCTTGGACAGAAAGTTAATAATGACACCAATTTTTTTTTTAATGGAATTGTTTAGTACTGTTTTACCATTTGTTTACTGTAAAAAGTGTTTATACTTTCAATTAACAAATTGAAGTCTTGTGAAAGGTTGACAGGATAACTGGCATTAACTGTCAAAATAATTTCAAACTATTGAAGTTAGCTTACAGAATAAACATGTCAATCAACCCATATGATTTTTGCTGTAATATTTTTGTTTTGAAAAGTCACTGTGACTGATAGAAAAGTGATGGTTTTAGCAACATTTTAACCTGTCTGAATGCTAATAATCATTTTGCGTCGGGGGGGCGAAGCCTGAACCCCCCACCAGGACTTTGCCCTGGACCCTGGCTACTAGGTTTTTCTGATTTCAAAAGTTGGCAGGTATGTTAATGTATTGTTTTTTGGAGCAAAGACGGGGTTTTACGAAAAAGTGACTGTCTTGGGGATCCAAAAGGGATGTAGATATCAATGAAGTGCTCAGAATAAATCTTTTTTTTTTTTTAATTACTTTCAATTCTTGAATCTCTACATCAATTTAAGACATACTTGCCAACCCTCCCGAATTTTCCGGGAGACTCCCGAATTTCAGTGCCTTTCTCGAAAATCTCCCGGGACAACCATTCTCCCGAAAATCTCCCGATTTCCAGCCGGACAACTACAGTATATTGGGGGCGTGCCTTAAAGGCACTGCCTTTAGCGTCGTCTCTCACCTGAAAAGGAGACTATTATATATGTCTCCGTTATCCATAGATTTATCTATAACCCATAAAGTAGGCAGGCACGGAGCTATTTCTCAGCGTGTGTTTATTCCAGCCGGCACGTTAATATTGTAGCGGCTGGCTACGGGGTGTTAGCCAATGACTGTGGCTGGGGGGCGGGACTTCTGGAAGAGATAGGGAAGTGACGTTGTTAATAAGAAGTGGGTGTTCAAGTTTTGCCGGGAAAAGGGATAGACACACATTGGAGCTGTTGTGTGGTTGAATTACATCTTGTGCAATAAAGACAAGACAAACAAAGAAGTTGTATGAGCCTACATTCCTGGGATTATTACAATAGACTGACACACAACATCCGGATTCCCATCATGCATTGCTTCAAAACTACGGCACGTTGTAATATCCTAAATTTCCAGCCGGACAAACAATATTGGGGGCGTGCCTTAAAGGCACTGCCTTTAGCGTCCTCTCTCACCTGAAAAGGAGACTATTATATATGTTGCTGTTCTGAGTGTTGCTGGGTCGGGTTTGGTTTTGGAATTGGATTGCATTGTTATGGTATTGCTGTGTATTGTTTTGTTGGATTGATTAAAAAAAAAAAAATACATCGATTTTTAAAAAAATGAGAATCGATTCTGAATCGCAGAACGTGAGAATCGCGATTCGAATTTGGATCGATTTTTTTTTCCCACACCCCTAATATATATATATATATATATATATATATATATATATATATATATATATATATATATATATATAAGAAATACTTTAATTTCAGTGACCCCGCCCACCCCCACCCCTCCAATCTCCGGAATTCGGAGGTCTCAAGGTTGGCAAGTATGATTTAAGATTATCCCTCACTTAAATTTTTTTGTATGTTTTATTCTGTTTGTCAAAGAAAACCCTGCTTTTGAGACACAAAATATGCAAAATTTTCCCCAAAACATATTTCAAAGTAGATTATTTGATGTGATATAATAGGGGCCTGAAATTAGTCAGGTTTTTAAAGAATGACAGTTTAAAAAAACAGCCTGCATGGCAGTTTTGTGTTATTAGTGCCAACATTTAATCTGTTTGTGCTTTTTATGTTGTTGTTGTTGTTGTTTTTTAGCAAAGGTCTTTTTAGATTGTGCCCTGGGGCACACTTTTTTTTACACAGATCATACGATGTGTGTAGGGCCCTGCGATCTGTGGGGGCCACATTTTGCATGAAGAGGCACATGTAAAATGCTAATGAAAGAATGACCAGGTCACTCATATTAAATTTTTGTGCAAACTTTTCACTAGCCCCTTCCTGTTCCGCCACTGATAATAGTATAACAGCTGTTGTCACTGTCTCGCATGGCACTGCTCTTGTAAAATAGACATAGTATGTTTGGTGTGGCAAGAAGGTTTGCTCATTCGGTTTAGTTTGATGTATGTAATAGTTCAATTATGAGTCATGTAGTATAGAAATAGTGAAAGAATGTTGGGTTGGAGGCTCCTAATAGAATTCTGCTGGTGGCCCAAGAATCAATAACTGTTGCCTTGTAATAAATATGAAACACATAAGAAAGAATACTTTTAGGTAGAGTCTTCCTCCTGGTTATTTAACGATGCTATAAAACACTCGATCATCATGTGAACAGAACACCGCTTCCAATTATTCCTCTAACAGCAGATGATGACAAATATATGAGCATAAATGAAAACATGTGGACAGACGATGTATCCTAGATGGTGTGTTTGGGTCATGCTGCTATTTGATGATGAATGCTGCAAGAATTTGGTTGTTCCATCTTGCGCTCTCATTGTGTCAACCATCTTGACCCTGTATTGTTGTTATCCTGGAAATTGTGTGTGGTAAAGTAAGCACAGGCCGCTCACCTGTGAAATGTAAGATCTTAATAACTTAAAACAGGTCAAGTTTCATCATGTTTGGCATATATATTATAGATGAATGTTTTCCTCTTAGTTTTTGGATGCTGCTTAGAAATAGCTTTAAACAAGTTATCGATGCTTTTGATTAGAAGCAGCTGTGCATGGACTCATAAGTAAAGGTAAGACCATAATAAAGTTGTTTTTTTATTAAATGTGCTTTTCATGATGGTATCCTTACATCACTCAAATTTATAAGCGCAGGCCTAAATTTACCCCACGCCTTTTGGTAAGCGCAGGAGTGTGAAGAGGTTTTAAATTAATTAGCGCCCCGGCGGCTATTCAAGGAAATACGGTATGCGACGCGTCGTTTCAGCCTTAGTCCTCACATCTATGTGAAGCGCTTTGAGTGTCTAGAAAAGCGCTATATAAATCTAATCCATTATTATCATCATTATTATTACTAGGTCCTCCTTTTCCACTTTGTCGTCCTCTTCTACTAGGTCGTCCTCTTCTACTAGGTTGTCCTCTTCTTTTTGGTCGTCCCCTTCCACTTTGTTGTCCTCTTCCACTTGGTAGTACTCTTCCATTTTGTCTTCTAATTTGTCTTTGTCTTTGCCGTTTTCTTCTGGTTCTTCCTCTTTGTCGTCGTCCTTTTCTTCTTCTTTGTTGATGTTTTATTCTTAGTCTTCCTTGTCTTCTTTGCCGTCCACTTCTTTCTCTTCGTCTTCCTCATTTTCTTCCTCTCCTTTGTTTTCCTTTTGTTCTTCTCCATGATCGTCCTATTGTTCTTGGGGGTGGTATAGCTCGGTTGGCAGAGCGGCCGTGCCAGCAACTTGAGAGTTCCAGGTTCGATCCCCGCTTCCGCCATCCTAGTCACTGCCGTTGTGTCCTTGGGCAAGACACTTTACCCACCTGCTCCCAGTGCCACCCACACTGGTTTAAATGCAACTTAGATATTGGGTTTCACTATGTAAAGCGCTTTGAGTCACTAGAGAAAAGCGCTATATAAATATAATTCACTCACTCACTCACTTCTTCCTCTGTCCTTCTTCTTTTCTTCTTCTTTTGTGTCTGCATTCCTGTCTTTTGTCTTCCTCCTTTTCTTCTTCCTCTTTGTTTTCCGTTTCTTTGTCGTCCTTCTCAGTTCGTCTTTTCTTCTCCGTCATCTTACTTTTCTTCTTCATCGTTGTCATCCTCTTCTTCCTGTACAGTATATTGTCCTTTTGTTTCGTCATTTTTGTCGTCTTCCTTTTCTTCTTCCTTTGCGTCTTCTTCCCACAAAAGACAATCTCTCAAGTATGACGTGGTGGTCTTCATGGACTTTAGAAGTTCTATTATGTTTGACAGCAGCAGCAGACAGGAAGTTGCATGTGAATGACATCACCCCCTGGTGGAGGTCATGGTCACATGTCAGTGATGCGTCTCTCCCCACAGGACTACCCGTCTCTGGCGCTGCTGGGCGAGAAACTGGCGGAAAACAACATTTTCCTCATCTTTGCCGTCACAAAGCGCTTGTACGTCATTTATAAGGTACTAATTTTCTTGATTCTTCTTCTGGCGTGAGCTCCTTGCCTCCTGTTACAAATGTTCTCCATGTTTTTCCAAGAATTTCACGGCGCTTATACCGGGCACCACGGTGGAGATCCTGGACCAGGACTCCAAGAACGTCATCCAGCTCATCATCGCTGCCTACAGCGTGAGTTCCTGCTTGTTGGGGAATACACACAAGGGGGACGAAGGGGGGGACACATTCTTTAAAGTCTTCCCCTTAACCGTGACCCCTCCTCCAGCACACACACACACACACACACACACACACACACACACACACACACACACACACACACATACACACATAATTAGATCCTCCAGCTGTTTCCATGATAGAGCAAATAAGACAAAACGTTGTGGCTTGTGCAGCCCTTTGAGACACTTGTGATTTAGGGCTATATAAATAAACATTGATTGATTGATCTTCTTCCAGCTTTGCAAATGTCCTCTCCTTGTAAAAAGACGTCGGTATTTGTCAAGCATTCCAGTTTGAAGCTGTAGGAAATCCTGCTGACATGTGCTTTATTGACGTGGAATCAGTTGTGTTTTTACTGGATGCACACGCTCCTATATCCACAGAGCTGGTCCTAATATTTTGACCAAACTCCAACCATCTTGAATTGTTTGAAAAGCCGTCAGACTTTCCTTCAGCGTGTTTTTGCCGCGTGGGTGTTTGGGTTTGTCTCCCCGCCTGCAAGGAGCTGAATCATGTTTTTTTTGTTTTTTTCCCGAGCCGTTGGGCGACAGAACGGCACACGGGCTTGAAGGAAGCTGGGAGCCGCTGGGCTTATTAACATTCCAGCTGCCAAGCCCTCCCAGACGTCTTTGGCCAAACAAACGCTGTGACAAGAGGATGTTGCGTAAGCGCCTCGTTTATCTTCAAGGCGGGCCGCGACGCAAAAGCCCATGCTGCTGCTGGCAGATATTGTGTGAACGCCAACACGCTTGATGTCCTGCACTCAAGAGTACATTTGTCATTGAAGCAAAGATGGCTCTTCTCTCTTTATTTAATTATAACCCAAAAATCTTAGTTAAACTGTTATTCACACTTTTTGATCATTTGAGCTTTTTAAATTACATTTCAATTATTTTTAGCTGTTGTTATTTATCTAGAATAAAAAAAAATATATATAATACTTAAATAATATTATATACTCCAATGGTTACTTTAAAAATATTGTATTTATATGTATTGTACATGTATACATTCGGAAATTTTTATCATGTACTTTAAATTATTATATATTTTTATATATGTTATGTATATTTTTTATTTTTTGTTAGCAGTAAATTTTAGTTGTTTTAATATATGTTTTACTTTGTTCCTTTAAAAAAGAGCATTTATTTGTTGGGGTGCACACAAAAAAAATCACATCCAAATCGTGATTCTAAATCTGTTCATAATTTTTTTTAAATCGATTAAAAAAAAAAAAAAAAGAACTTTTAAAAATGTTTTAAACATGTAACCTGTTTTGAAAACGTCTTTTTAAAAATATTATACTAAATGATACATTGAATCGGTAATCAATTCTGAATTGAATCGGGATCAAATCGTTAGGTACCCAAAGATTTACACCTATATTAATTTGATATGCATAATTAATTTGTATAATACACTTTATTATATCATTTTGAACCTGTTAGGATTTGTATTTTATTATTTATAATAATTGTATTATTATTTTTAGTTGTCGTAATAGTGCTTTAAATTAATGTATTTTTTTAAATTTAAACAGATAATTTTTTCTACAGTCGTTTCTCATTTATTGCTTATAATTGTTTACGTACATAACCGTGATAAATGCATTCCCGCAAATTTGAAATAATTAATTATGAACTAAATATTTTCCTAGCTAGAGCATAAAAAACTGTTCACGACCTTCTAAATACTTTTTTTTTAACATTATAAGAGCCCTCTTCGTCACCCATACACTCTTGTAATCTGATATATTGATGTTGTCTGAGGCTGAGCCAATCAGTGGCCACGATACTGAATAGCACACTCAGACTGGTTTGGCCCAATACTGCTGTATTAAGATATTTTTAGTTAATTTTGTCATGTTAATGTGTGAAAATGCTTAATTTAGGGCCCGAAAATTCTACTATATGCTTTAAAAAAATGTTTTTTTAAATAGCCCCAAAAAAATCTGCCATGCGGTGAAGCTGCAATATTTGAAGCGTGATCTGGCTAATTAACAACAATGTGTATAATATTTACTGATTGGCCGGGATAAAGCACAAGCTCTTACTGCCTTTTTGCAAGGCATCCATGACAGTTAAAGTTGAAGTGCAGCGTATTTTTCTTGCTACTGCCACCAACTTGACTGGAGGAGTAGTGCAGTCGTTTTTCAATGAACAATTTAGCTCTCCGTTCTGTTCTAGATCTAGTCTTCATGTTTCCTGGCGTGTAGGACATTCAGTTGTTGTGGAAATGGCAGCAAAAACATTCCCTGTGGTTTTCGCATGCTAATCGATGCGCACCAAACTGGTGCTGTGTGCCTTTTCCCTGTCTAGAAAAAATTGGTGACTAACCAGAATAAAACTTTTCCCTTCCATTTCAAATTGTGACGTTCTCCTCCTTGTAGAACATCCGCTCCAAAGTGGAGCTGACGGTGTGGGACCAGCCCGAAGACCTTAGCCTGTCTTTCAGCGCCACCTGCCAGGATGGACAACCTCTGCCTGGCCTCAGGAAGTGCACCGACTTGAAGATCGGCGACACGGTGAGTCGCACATCCACTTTTACCCAACATCTACGCCTTTGTCATTCCTGGGGGTAACTGTTCAAATCAGAATTAATTCTCAATTCAAAACGATATTCAATATCCTTTATTTAACCAGGTAAAAACTAATTGCGTGAATGCTCCAAAGCATTCTACTCCAGATTGTGGCGCGCTCTACATTCCACATTTTTCATCCGATTCAAACCGTTCCAACTTCAAACTGTTCAGCCTGTTTGGGAATCGCGGGCTTTCCCTTGACAAATTCCAGGTTTACCAGGACATTTTTCCCATTGAAAATGAATTGCCCATTTTTCAAACTTCCACCATTTCCAAATTTTTCAACCGATTCAAACCGTTCCACCTTCAACATATTCCACTCATCCTGGACATTCAAACTATCATTTTTCCAAGTTCAAAAAAATTCCAGGAATTCCCTGAATTCTCTTTTTTTCCAAACCCTTTTTTTGACCCTTTTTTCTGGCGACTACCGGTACTCCTTCCACATTTTTCAACCCACTTGAACCGTTCCACAGTCCAAACATTCCTCTTAATCAGGACAAAAAAAGTTATTTTTTGAACTACAAAAATTTTATTTTTTTACCGATATTCCTGTAATTCCTTAATACCATTTCTCAATTAAAAATGTTACTACTTCAACATTTCTCGACCGATTCCAACACCAACCATTTCAACTCATTCAGAACATTCAAGTCTTTTAACATTTTCCCAAAAAATTCCCGCTTTTCCCAAAATTCCCAAATTTCCATAAAATTCCCATTGAAATGAATGGGACATTTTTCAAAGTTCCACAATTCCCACATTTTTCATCCGATTCAAACCGTTCCAACTTCAAAATATTCATATTCTTTTTAGAAAACTATTTAAATTTCAAATGTAACCTTCCTCTGATTATGATCACCTTATTTAGGTTATGACTGTGCTCTAAAGGTTGAGCACGGCTAAGGTGTTGTGGTATTAGCGGCCTTGCATCATTTACAGACCATATTGGTCTGACTACGGTCCCTTTTGGAAAAATCCCAAAAAGTGCCATACTGGTCAGGGGATTTTTTTTTCTTTTATCCACAATTTCTTCATTTTTGACTTTCTCTTCTCACTCCATGTAAACAAACCGCCAGACAACCCAACTTGATAGTTGATACTGTTACGTGATTGGCTGTTGGCTTGTCACTCCCATTGATCAGTGATCACTTCCTGTGTTACCAAAGAGTCTTTGTTCATGCAACCAACCTTGCTTCCATACTTTTTTTTTTATTGATGCTGATTACGTGTCAACAGTGATATCTATTGATATCCTTTTATCATGCAAAGTGGTCCGTGTTACATTACAGAATTTCATGCATGATCCTTGTTTCAAAATACCAGTTGGTGTTTGACGCTTTTGTGCGTTCAGTCAACAAGTTTTTGAGCGCATACTTAAGGTTGGACATGTAAACACAAAGTGAAAGATATGACGAGGCGTTCTCCAACAAACTCTGTGTGACCTCCGCTCCCTCCTGAATCCACTTCCTGTCCACCAAATGAAAACCTGACCGCAGCCAGAAGAGTTTGTTTTCACTGTCGGCATGGAGACCAGACTGGGTAGCAGCTGTGTGCGCGTGCAGAAGGAGTTCTTCTTGGCAGACATGTTGGATTCCACAAAGAAATCTTTGCTCATTTCTAGCTGGAAAGGGGAAGTCTTCAAATATATTCTAGTTTAAGAATAACTGAAACTTTTACTTTGATTCTATTTTTTTGGAACATTTGCTCTCTCAGTCCATCACGCCACCAGCTGCCTTGCTTGTACGTAACTACGTTTGTTAAGTTTGTGTTTACCTACTCAGTGGCCTAGTGGTTAGAGTGTCCGCCCTGAGATCGGTAGGTTGTGAGTTCAAACCCCGGCCGAGTCATACCAAAGACTATAAAAATGGGACCCATTACCTCCCTGCTTGGCACTCAGCATCAAGGGTTGGAATTGGGGGTTAAATCACCAAAAATGATTCCCGGGCGCGGCGCCGCTGCTGCCCACTGCTCCCCTCACCTCCCAGGGGGTGATCAAGGGGATGGGTCAAATGCAGAGGACAAATTTCACCACACCTAGTGTGTGTGTGACAATCATTGGTACTTTAACTTAACTTTATGACTGCTTGCTTCTTTTACACAGGGTTTTAAAATAGTATTATATACTTCAGTGGTTACTTTAAAATCCATCCATCCATCCATTTTCTACCGCTTATCCCTTTCGGGGTCGCGGGGGGTGCTGTGTTTAAAAATAAAAAATAGTCATTTTTTGTGACTCAGACCCTTCTGGGTCCTTGGCATCAAACGTGAGGGGACAACTAAAGGTTGAAAAAAACTTACAAAATTGAATTGGTTTTGAAAATGCAGGCTGAGATGTTTCAGTGGAAACAATTTGCACACTTTGATTAATTGATTGATTGATTGAAACTTTTATTAGTAGATTGCACAGTACTGTACATATTCCGTACAATTGACCACTAAATGGTAACACCTGAATAAGTTTTTCAACTTGTTTAAGTCGGGGTCCAAGTTAATCAATTCATGATCACCCCTGATCTAACCATTCGTCAAAAAAGTCATAAAGAAGTCATACTGTTCCATTACTTTTGTTGATACTACTGTCACTACTCAATTGCCAAAGAACTATAGACACCTTAATATTTGTTGCTTCCCATACTGTATATAGTGTTATACTATTTGATCTTGATACTGGTACTGTATTTGACTACTGTACTTCTACTTGTACTGATACCTCTACCATAACTACTGTAACTTATTGTGCAACTTATTGTCTTGTAATTAATGTACATCAGAGCTATTCAAATAAGCGGTAGAAAATGGATGGATGGATGGATTCGGCAACTACTGTTTGGATCCCACTGTACGCAATATCCGAAGAGCATGGAAAAAAGCATTTCACTGTGGTGTAGTCTGCATGTGACGAATAAAACTTGAAACTTAAAAAAAGATAATGAAACTTAATTTGTAACTTTCCTTCACTTGTTAGGATCCAATGATAGCAACATGTGGTGTACGTGTCTGATGGAACAAGATTAGGAACATTCGGGATGATTTTTTGTGTAAGATCTTTAATTGATTGGAGAGTCCTAACTCCTGTGAGTTCCTGCAGATCTTCACTGAGCCATGTGATTTGATTCAAATGTAAATGGATTTGGCGTCTATTGAAAAAGCTGGTAGTAGTTGGAACTGTGTTGTCCGCTCCTATTATGGCCTTTGTTTCCCTGCGACCGTGTCAGTCTTTAGGGGCAGGGTGGGACTGGAGTGCTACAGAATGGCTCCAATGAATAGACTTAGCGGGAGATGGAACTGGTTCAAGTCTTTTATGCCAGCGAGTGAAAGGAGACGCAGTTAAGTCTTCCCGGGTTCTTGTTGTCGCTCACCCCGTCCATGTGTTCCCGCGGTGGGGCGGTACGCTGCATGTCAATGACCTCACACAAAAGTAGGCTGAAAGAGCAACGAAACTGTCAGACAAAAACACCAAATTCTGTGGACAAGCAGGCGTTCTTCTCACACCGATGTGTCTTAGGACGCACCCACTCTCCGCTCCCTGCTGCAGGATTTTCCAACATGCACAAATCACAACCTTCCAAGTGGTGTTCCTCAGGGAAGTGTTTATACTCCACTGCCTACATATTTTCCTGAGTGGTTGAACCATCCTCAATGACCTCACTAGTGGACACATTTTCATAAACACTCCTGGGCAGTCTTCCTGGAACACTGTTTCTGAACCAAAACAATGTATGTACTCAGTTGTAATACACTTTCCCACCACTTGTGGCAGTAATGACAATCTCAAACAAACAGAAGTGTGGAGCTAAAGTCATAGAAGTTTCATAAGCACAAAAATTATGACAAAACTGGTAAAGCTGTATTTTCATTTTCACTGAAATTGTTTTGACAGTTTAACATTCATAATTAATGTAGTTTATTTTAGCACAACTTAATTGTACGTGAATGTATTTTTGCTTTTTCTAATCAGCCTGACCTAAGCCTAAGGTTTATGTTTTAAATAATCTGTGTTGTCAACACATGGTTCCATATCATTTGACAAGGTTGCAAACTAAATAGGTTATATATAATTATTGAATACGATTTCTAAAGTGGATAAGTTTGGCCCCAAAGTAAACAAGTTTAAGAACCTTTGTCCTTCGAATACCGTAGGCGGCCCTCAGTTTACCAGCTTAATTGGTTCTGTGACCCGAAACACCTGAATCTTAAACCATTGGAGTCATTTGAAATCAATTTTATTGTTGTTTGGCCTCTCCAAAACAGCACAGTTTTTAGTGATGTGTGTGTGCGTGCGTGCGTGTGTGTGTGTGTGTGTGTGTGTGTGTGTGTGTGTGTGTGTGTGTGTGTGTGTGTGTGTGTGTGTGTGTGTGTGTGTGTGTGTGTGTGTGTGTGTGTGTGTGTGTGTGTGTGTGTGTGTGTGTGTGTGTATATATATATATATATATATATATATATATATATATATATATATATATATATATACATATACATACATATACGTATGTATGTGAAATAACTGAAAACATGTTTTTTTTTGCATTTTCTTCAAAATAGCCACCCTTTACTCTGATTACAGCTTTGCACATTCTTGGCATTCTCTCGATGAGCTTCAAGAGGTGCGCCTGTAAGGGTTTTCACTTCACAGGTGCGCCTTATCAGGGTTGATTAGTGGAATTTCTTGCTTTTTATATATATATATATATATATATATATATATATATATATATATATATATATATATATATATATATATATATATATATATAGCTATAAGACATAACTGCACTTTTTGTCCATATAGATGAAACAATAGTGTTCAGGTATGAGATCTAGGGCTGCCAATTATGGCCAAGTAATAATTAAGATTTTTGTTATCAATATTGAAATCATGATTACTGATTGTTAGGTAAAGCAGTGTTTTGGTGTGAACGTAATACCATTATGTCATGTCTAATAAAAATAATATAGATAAACGTTATGCATATATCTTAAGGTAAATATTAGTTTTTTTAAATTCTTTAATAATATCAACTTGTCAGCTTTTTGTCATTACATTATGTCCTTATCTCTATTTTTACATTTTGATAGAGGGAGGTATTTATGTTTTTAAGTTATGTACATTTACACTGTATTTGAAACTGTACCATTTTAGAAAATAAAAGCTGTAATAATTCCACATTTTCTTCACTTTCTGTAGGCGGGATGTGTCCCAATACTTTTATCCGTAGCGTGTGTTTTCTCAGTGGGCCTGATCACATGACCTTGACGCGTGTTTCCCCTCTCTTGATACCCACAAACCCCCGCCCTTGTCCTTATGACACAGTCCTGATGGGGCCATGCGTCCTCGCGACTCGCATTTACAGTCAATTTAATTGCCGCCATTCCCTCGTTAGCTCGTTAAGGGCGGCAAAGGGGTGGAATGTCCGGTCGCCTCCATGTGATGTGAGAGTTCTTGGATTCTGACGGAGCTCACATATTGCAAACGGGAAGTTGAAAGTCCACCTCCAGCAAACAGTTTCCCAATGTCCCGATATTTGCACGCACTGTTGTCGCTGAAGATCACACCCCCACTGCTGTAGACATGATTACCAATACATAAACATGATTCATATTTGCCTCCTCTAAATGCAGGTGTCATTCAACGTGAGCGTGGAGGCCAGGAGCTGTCCTCCTCGCCGCACCGACCACAGTTTCACCATCAGGCCGGTGGGCTTCAAAGACCGCCTGCGGGTCGCCGTGGACTACCAGTGCGACTGCGGATGCACCCAGGTGGCCCAGACCAACAGCAGCCTCTGCAGCTTCATCGGTAACTCCTCCGTCTGTCCGCCACTAAAGGCTGCCTGTGATATTATATTTGTAAAAAAAAAATGCTGCTGTTTTTAAACTCCACAAGTTGGACCAACTCGAAATTTGTCGCACAGCTCTACAAAAACCTCAGTAACTTTAGGTTTTTTTTTGCCAAATCGGCACGGAATTTGGTGCACACCTTTAGAGGACTGATAAGCACACGCCTGTGAAAAAGGATCAAGATTGGTTGAAAAACATCTTTGTTAGGACATTTGTGGGACTTAACTAATTGCCCATTCGTCTAATTAATTAGTGAAAAAGGATGTGATCATTATTGCTGATTATTGCCTTTTACAGTGGATGAAGAAGAAATTGTTTAGTTTTATTAGATTTTTTTATCTATACATAGTAGTATTTATCACTCATTTTTGTTTGTTTTTAATTCTGCGAAAACATGCAGTGCAACAATGTAATTTAAGTAAAAGTCTGTCCTATCCTAACATGGACCTGAAGAGATGATACAGTTTTATCTGCTCACAGACGCTACCTGGTGGTTGTTTGTGCACACTGCAGCTAGTCCTGCATAGTCCCACTCCTTAAAACTAGCACTTCAAGGTTTTTTTTACCCCACTGCAATTGCCAGAAGGCAGCCAAAAGGCTGTTTGTTTGAAATTTACCACTCAACAACTGACAATCGGCTGGCTACCTTTCTTTTGTAAATGCAGCCATTACATGGGAATGTGGTGGACTACTCGAATGCTCAGATTAGGGGGAGGGGTTTGAATGTTTAGAGGGAAGCGTCGGACATTTCTGGTTGCTGTAGGACTGTAGATTATAGTAGTTGTCAATATCTCTGATCTGATTAGAAGTACTATTTTTTATGAAGTCCATATTCAAGCGCCTTTTTGCAAAACTACCATTGATATTTTAGTTTTAACGTTTATATTTGAGTGTTTTTGTTTTTGTAAAATGTTAACCTTTTTATCAAAAATATTTACAGTAAATAACTTTTTTGTAAAAATGTTTTTACTTTTTTCTACAATATTTTTTCACAATACTTGAATAATGTAAAATGGCATAAACCTTCTTTTCTCAAAATATTCCTCCAATGCATAATTCTTATATAATGACAACTTCTTTCCCACAAATTAACCGTTTTTTTTTTTACATCGGAATCGGCAGCATAACACCCTGATGGGAACATGCCTACTAATGATTATAATAAACATTTGTATTACATTATTGCTAGCATGTCATCCACAACCATCAGGGTTGGCGCTACAAAAGTTGTTTAAGTGTAATATCTGTCTAATGTTTGCTATCGGTCCTGGCACAGGTACATACAAGTGCGGGAACTGCCAGTGCGATCCGGGCTACCTGGGCGCCCGCTGCGAGTGCCAGGAGGGCGAGGCGGGCAGCGGGCACATGGCGGCCTGCCGCGAGGCCGAGGGCAAGCAGGTGTGCAGCGGGCGCGGCGAGTGCAGCTGCAACCAGTGCTTGTGCTACGAGTCCGAGTTCGGCAAGATCTACGGCAGCTTCTGCGAGTGCGACGACTTCTCGTGCGCTCGGCACAAAGGTGTCCTCTGCTCAGGTAGGAAAATGGTGCCAGGGTGACAATGTTTCCTTTTGTCACGAAAAAGTGAGCATTGCAGGAAGATCACAGTACTTCAAGTAGAGCGGAACTTGGAGTTGGCCATGATATCCTATGACCGTAGGGCTGGGTGATAAAATTATATTGATATATATCGCCAGAGACACGTAGTCCAGATCAATAACAAATGTGTTCCTAAAAAAAAAAATTATGTTGGGAAAACCGTAAGTTGCAGAACAAGGTTACAGTATTAACTATCAAGTTTGGTTGCGCCGTCTTGTCGTCTCGTGGTTGATTCTTTGCATGGAGTGAGAAGAGAAAGATAAAAGAGAAGAAGTCACCTGGACAGTTTGGCAGTGTTTTGGACCGTAGTAAATGATGCAAGGCGCTCGTCCCCACACTCACCCTTTAGAGCACTGCTGTAACTTCCTGCAGAAAATTAATTGTTCTCCTCATCTTTATTTTCGATGGGTCATAAAAAATATTGTTCATATAAAACACTTTTATGGTGATACAGTTTTCAGCCTTACCGTGATGTATTGTTAATTATTACAGTTCATTGTGATGACATGTAAAACAGAACTTTTCTCTAGTGGCCATGATGATGCTGGCCCGGCTTGAAGTGAAGTGTTTTTTTGTCAGTGGGTCGCTGTGAGGCAGAAGCACAGCTGCCGACATAAACAACCCCTCGTTTGTTTTTGAAGGCTGAGGGGGTGGATTCTCACCCGCTGGTTGTCTTTGGAGAGACCATTGACACTTTCACCGGCTTCCAGATGACGACCTTACGCAACAGAGAACGTAGTCTGGTCATTCAATTTGTAATGCGCATTACCGCCACCTACAGAGCCGGAGTGGTACAGTCTAAATAACTTTGTGTGGCTGTTCCGTATAAAGGGTCAGGGAACAGAAAGGCAGGACCAAGTCCACCTGCTTCATTTGCCCACTCTTATAGTGTCACAACAGGTTTTGTTGTGTTTTCATTTGCTCACGCCTCAGAAACTCAACCCTAAGAAGAAGAAATACCTGAAACCATGGTAAAAAAAAAACGATAGCTTGACTTGCAAAAATGGTGTTTAGATGATTTTAACTAAGGTTTTGTTAAATAAGGTAAGGGAATTGGTTTGATAGAGAAAGTACCTAGTTTAGAGATGTCTCGATCCCAATGGGGTGGGGTGGGGGAGTTATTTGCCTTAACACAATTATACTTCCATATTCCTTGTTGCACACACGCAGGAGGTGCATGAGTTCCAGCAGGGTGCATGTCTTTCCAGAACATCGGCTCCGATTTCACAGTAAGCTGAAACGAATGCGTCATTTAGCCACGGCGCCAAGCCGCTTCTGAGGTATAATACTCACCACCATGGCAGAAAAAAAAGTTACTTTTAGCTACATTATCACTGGAGGATTAGAGCAGGGATGTCCAAACTACGGCCTGCCGGCGTCTTCATTTTGGCCCGTGAGACGACATGAGTCCAATAAAGAATTTGGCCGTACGCTGTGTTTTCATGATATACTAATTGTCAGTGGTCTGATAGCTGCTATTTTGTCAACATCTGGCGGTCAACGAAAGTAACTCAAGTCAGTGGCCATTAATTGTACAGCAATGTGAAACACTTACACAGCATTTACTTATATGACCCAATCCAAACAACCTTCCCTGGTCATGGTACAGGAAAAAAAAAATCCAGCACAATAATGTCAACAAACATTTGTGGATATTATTCAAAACGTCCAATCAACATAAAAAAAAAATCTAAATTTACTAATTTAAATCCACTACAAGGGATGATGGGAAAAATGCAAAACACTCTCCCCACACTTATCCATATTTGGCACATTTGAGTTGCTTGATATTTCTGGTTAGTCTAAAAACTTTGAGAAGGTTGTCACAGAAGCAAACAAGGTAGGGGTATTATTATTATAATAACATGTACACATATATATACAGTTGTGGTCAAAAGTTTACATACACTTGTAAAGAACATACCGTAATGTCATGGCTGTCTTGAGTTTCCCATAATTTCTACAACTCTTATTTTTTGTGATAGAGTGATTGGAACACATACTTGTTGGTCACAAAAAATATTCATGAAGTTTGGTTCTTTTATGAATTTATTATGGGTCTACTGAAAATGTGACCAAATCTGCTGGGTCAAAAGTATACGTACAGCAATGTTAATATTTGCTTACACGTCCCTTGGCAAGTTTCACTGCAATAAGGCGCTTTTGGTTGCCATCCACAAGCTTCTGGGAAGCTTCTGGTTGAGTTTTTGACCACTCCTTTTGACAAAATTGGTGCAGTTCAGCTAAATTTGATTGTTTTCTGACATGTACTTGTTTCTTCAGCATTGGCCACATGTTTAAGTCAGGACTTTGGGAAGGCCATTCTAAAACCTATTTTCTAGCCTGATTTAGCCATTCCATTACCACTTTTGACGTGTGTTTGGGGTCATTGTCCTGTTGGAACAGCCAACTGCGCCCAAGACCCAACCTCTGGGCTGATGATTTTAGGTTGTCCTGAAGAATTTGGAGGTAATCCTCCTTTTTCATTGTGCCATGTGCTCTCTGGAAAGCACCAGTTCCATTGGCACCAAAAAAGACCCAGAACATAATACTCCCACCATCATGCTTGACGGTAGGATTGGTGTTCCTGGGATTAAAGGCCTCACCTTTTCTCCTCTAAACATATTGCCGGGTATTGTGACCAAACAGCTCAATTTTTATTTCATCTGACCAAAGAACTTTCCTCCAAAAGGTCTTATCTTTGTCCATGTGATGTCAGATGAAACAAAAAATTGAAATGTTTTTAAAGTACATTAAACAAGTTTCTTATTGCAATTTAGTCCTTAAGTAAAATAGTGAACATACTAGACAACTTGTCTTTTAGTAGTAAGTAAACAAACAAAGATTCCTAAGTAGTCTGCTGATGTATGCAGTAACATATTGTGTCATTTATCATTCTATTATTTTGTCAACATTATGAGGGAAACACTAAAAATTGATTATTAATCTTAATTGTTCATTTACTGTTAATATCTGGTTATTTTCTGTTTCAACATGTTCTATCTACACTTCTGTTAAAATGTAATAATCACTTATTCTTCTGTTGTTTGATACTTTACATTAGTTTTGTATGATACCACACATTTAGGTATCGATCCGATACCAGGTAGTTACAGGATCATACATTGGTCATATTCAAAGTCCTCATGTGTCCAGGGACATATTTCCTGAGTTTATAAACATAATACGAATTTTTTAAAAACTAAAAAAGATTTTGTGATGATAAAAAATATCGATGTAATCATCATAGTATCGACTAAATGCGATATTGTATTTAGTATGGTTAGCTATTCCTTGTCCTCCAGTGATAATGGTACGTGTAAGAAACATAATTTATTTGTCGCAATGGAGGCCAGGATTAGTAATTTAAAAGTAGCTAAAACACTGCTAACTGCGAATGGATGTTAGCTGCTAACTAGCTAGCCATGTCTTAAAGCACCTCTTCCTGAGAGCGTTTCAGTGTTATAACTTCACCTTTATCTTTAGACCAAAATGCGTCCTTTTCTCTCTATCACTGTCTGCTTGTAAGTACTCCGTGTGTGCGCGCTGGCGAACATGCTCCTCTGCTTGTAAAACCAGCAATGTCATGACGTGACAACGCGCCGTCATGCCCGTTTAAAAAAAATAAAAATAAGGGGGAACCGGTACTTTTCAAACAGAGTATAGTACCTTTTTTGATTCATTAGTACTGTGATACTATACTAGTACCGATATACCGTACAACACTACAAGTTAGTTATCCATTGTTTTTTGGACTGTGATTTCAGGTTCAGATTCACAGTCCCACTCGGTTCAGGTTTGGTCTGATACATTTTCCAGCATTTCCACCGGCCCTAAAACATCCAAACATTACAGATTAGTGATGTCACTTATGTAAGACTGTGCAACACACTGTCCTGCTTCTTTACATGACCTGAATACATGCAGTCCCAAACTTGGGGTTCTCCTGGCACACTGACTCAGCCCCAAGCCACCGCTCACCCCCTGTCCAACCACAGAGGCTGCTTTGTGCCAGTTAGGCCCTGGCACACACCCACACAATGCCTGCCTCTATTTATGCCGCGCCAACAGAACTTTGCTTTGGTCTGCGGAAAGCACACGCAGATGTTTGGGGCCATTAAATGTTAACAGTCCGATACACCTTGGTCCTAACGAGGTCCTAATAATCGTAAACACAATTTTTCCATCTCCGATTTCAACATTTCTTACCATGACAACGAGAAATTGTCCGTTCAAGGGTCAAACATACAGTAAACCCACGTTTTCTGCAACATCTTAGCTGTGGCACATAGGGATGGCTGCCGTTCACAATTGAAATGCTACTCACCGATACCATTTTTCCATACTTTTGTGTGTGTTAATAAATATCATTGCAATAAAAAAATCTAATTTAAACAAAAAACGAATGTGCCATTTTTAAAAAATGCACAATTCCCACATGTACCGATTTGAACTGTTCCACCATTCACACACTCCACTCACCTTGGACAATCAAACTACCATTTTCCAAGTTCAAAAAAATTCCAGGAATTTCCAGAATTCACGGTTTTCCACAGCCATATTGTTCACCTCTTCCTGGAAAGTTTTCACAGTCAACATTTCTCCACCAATTCCAACCATTGCACCTTCAAAACATTCCTTAGTTGAAACAACAAATGTTCCTTTTTTTTCTCCGTAGAAATTCACGGTTTTCCCGAAATTCCAGGAATTCTGAAATACCCATTCTCAAGTCAAACGGTTACGTCAACTTTTTTCAACCCATTCAAAAATTCCAACAGCAACCCATTCATATCATCTAGGACAGGGGTCGGCAACCTTTTACCAGTCAAAGAGCCATTTTGACCAGTTTCACAAATTAAAGAAAACAATGGGAGCCACAAAAATCTTTTGAAATTTAAAATGAAATAACACTGCATACAAAGTTGTTTTTTTTTTGCTTTGTGTTATGTATAAACCAAGGGTCTTAAACAAGCGGCCCACACCTTCATATGAAAATTGAATGTTAGTGCGGCCCGCGGGTTTTATATGAATGGCGCTTGACAGCGTCATACTTGTTAACCCTCCCGATTTTTCCGGCAGTCTACGAATTTCAGGGCAACTATTCTCTCGAACGTGCCGTGATGGTACAGCATTTAGCGCCCACTACAACCAGCGTGCCGGCCCAGCCACACGTTGTATGGGGCTTCTGCTTGCTCACGTAAGTGACAGCAATGCATACTTGGTCAACAACCACACAGGTCACACTGACGGTGGGCGGTATAAAAAACTTTAACACTCTTACTAATAATGCGCCACACTGTGAACGCACACCAAACAAGAATGACAAACACATTTCGGGAGAACATCTGCACCGTAACACAACATAAACACAACAGAACAAATACCCAGAATCCCATGCAGCCCTAACTCTTCCGGGCTACATTATACACCCCCGCTACCAAACCCCGCCCACCTCAACCGACGCACAGAGGGGGGTGGGGGGGGGGGGGGGGGGTTGATGTGTGAGGGAGCAGGGTTGGGGTGGGGGTGGGGTTTGGTGGTAGCGGGGGTGTATAATGTAGCCCGGAAGAGTCAGGGCTGCATGGGATTCTGGGTATTTGTTCTGTTGTGTTTATGTTGTGTTAAGGTGCAGATGTTCTCCCGAAATGTGTTTGTCATTCTTGTTTGGTTTTGGTTCAAAGTGTGGCGCATTATTAGTAAGAGTGTTAAAGTTGTTTTATATGGCCACCGTCAGTGTAACCTGTGTGACTGTTGACCAAGTATGCCTTGCTGTAACTTACGTGTGTAAGCAGAAGATGCATATAACAAGAGGTTGGGCTGGCACGCTGTTTGTACAGATTGTAGAGGGTGCTAAATGCTATACCATCATGGCACGCCCTTATTATTATTGTAAGGGTGAAAATCGTAGAATAAATAAATACTGAATTCCGGAAGTCTCCTGGGAAAATCGGGGTGGGTCGGCAAGTATACAGCTGAGCCGCATCAGAGTGATCAAAGAGCCGCATGCGGCTCTGGAGCCGCGGGTGGCCGACCCCTGATCTAGGACAATTGTGCTTGTATCAATATTTTTTTTTAAATCCAGGTTTTCCCCAAATTTCCAGTAAACTCCCATTCAAATTAATAGACATCTTAGTTGTACAATAATAGTTCTACGATGCCTAAAATTATCTAAATTGTGCGCCATTTCTTTTTACCCGATTCCAACCTTTCAAACATCCACTACTCTTCTGATATCGAACGCAAAACATGTTTTCCTTTTCCCAGAATTCCCATTTTTCCAAAGCCCTGTTTTCACCTCTTTCTGGAAAGTTTTCGCAGTCCACATTTCTCAACCAATTCCAACCATTGCACCCTTAAAACATTCCTCTTAGTTGGAAAACAAATTTCCCTTTTTTTTTTTGCCGTACAAATTCCCGGTTTTCCTGAAATTCCAGGAATTCTGAAATACCCATTCTCAAGTCAAACTGTTGGAAAAGTGGAGCCTTTATTTTTTTTTTTTTTTAAAGTCAATTGCTTTGATGGTATTGAAAATGGCAACATTACCTCGAGGTTGTCTGGCCGAGTCCGCTGTCAGTGCTGCTGCAGTGAAGTAATCGCAACCGACCGTTTAATTTTACATTAATCGGTGCCCGGTAAGACCGGCTGGATTAGGTCGGTGCCAAAAAAAAAAAAAGACATTCTGTACCCAACCCGAGTGATACAAGTGTAAGAATAATTGAACCCCTGCTAACATGATTCCTGTCGCTGATATCAAACCATGTTCCATTCAGATCTGAGCTAGATTCCAGGTTTAGCATCAAGTATAAATGCAGCCTGGAAAATCCTGTTTAGCATCTGTGTGTGAATGTTTGAACCTTGGCTGGGGTGTGGTGCCCTCTTGAATCCGCTAGTATTATATTTCATTATTATTTTTATTACATCCACTTTTTAATTTTCCTGAAGGAATCAAAGTTCTATCTATCTATCTATCTATCTATCTATCTATCTATCTATCTATCTATCTATCTATCTATCTATCTATCGACTGTCCTTTGGATTGAACAATCAAAGCTGTTTGACAATGTAAACAAATTAACATAGACGTTTGGAATCAAACTTGATTGCACTTGATTGTGCTTGATTGTTGAACAAGACCAAGTGGAAGGCTCCATTTGCCGTTAATTCCGGACAATAAACCGCTATTTTTTTCCCTACACCTAGTTAAAAAAACAACAACAATCAAGTACACTGAAAATGTGTGTTTGTTTGTGCTATGGCGTCATCTTATGGAAAAGTTAGCTCACTGCACTTCTATTTGGTACTTTCCACTGGAAGTAAAAGTGCCGTTCTGTTTTCTAGCCATCCATAGCGTTCTACTCATATGGATTCTTCATTCATCACTCGAAGTAACGTTTGTAAGTTTCACAAAATAACTAAAACTGTTCATACTTCCTAAACCGTCTGTAGGAGTGTTTTCATGCATATTTGTAGGTGCTAACCTAATGCAATCAAGCAAGCGTCGTTAGCATTAGCTAATATGCTAGCACGTTTACGAGTGTCTGTGTTAGTATCATTAACTTACGACGACATTCTTTTTGTATTGTTTTAATTTCACAAATTCCTCAGTAAATTCACCAAAACGTCACCGTTGAGTTATTGAGTCTGTTTAGCTGATTGGAGAGCTAGCTTGTGCAGCTAGTGGGTCCATGACGATGACTTCTGTTTTGTTTGATCAATCCCGTTTTACTGCCGAGTTACAGACACGATTAAGACAATTAAGATATGTAAATAAACATGTCTAAATAACTCATTTCACAACGTATATATCTGCGACTTATATATGGTGCGGCTAATATATGGAAAAATGTTTTCCTAAAATTTAGTGAGTGTGGCTTATATCAGTTGTGTTGGAAGGCAGGATCGTCAACCAGGACTATTGGCTATCTGTGCTGGACGACAGTCTGTCTCCAGAATGTTCCAGTCATCTTATCCACGTTATCTAACACGGCCATTTATCTCTTTGGCTATCTGTGTATTTATGTCTGCTTCTGGCCCAAAGATCCTTTCAGACGGTAAAACCATCAGAGTCAGACCAGACTACTGGTCTGCTTATTTACAAAGTCTCCTCTTACAGTGGCAGTGAGTGTTTGTTTACTCAACTACAGAGAGTATCTGCATCGGTAGAACAATATTATTTTTTCAAATCCTCTACGAATAACAATAAAAAAAAGCTATTTTTGCAGCTTTGGACTAAAATAAGGTTGACTTTTTCTTCCCCATGTTGTGCAAGTTCTACTTTCTGTTCAGCAGAAATATGTCAACTCAACAGTTTGCACATTCCCGAAATAGTCGCAGCTACGTTCACCCCCTCTTTTTTTTTTGAACTCACCAAAGTTGGCCCAAGCCGCATTCCTCGCATGTTGTGCGTTGCATATAAACGGGAACATGTGTGTGTCTGTGTATGTGGATGACTAAACTGCCGGCTGGTAAAAAGCGACACCCACAAGAGTCATTCACACGCTCGCCATCACGTTTTACATCTTCCTTTGTTTTGCTTTGTGGCTTATTGCATTTGTCGAGACACACGTACATAACCACTGCAAGCATCATAGTTGCTCTCCATTGTTGCAAAAATATGAGCTAAACTCTGACCCTTGGGCCAAGTACGGTCCTCCAGCATCTTCAATTTGGCCCGCGAGACGTCATGAGTTGAACAAAACATCGTACCACGGAATGATTTCAAATTATTCTTAAATACCAGGCGGGGTCTGAATGCCAAATATTTGATCTTGTGGACAATGTAACCCTTGAAAGTACTTAGAAATAATAGCACACCATTTACTTATATGACACAATCCAAACAACCTTCCCTATTCATGGTGCAAAAAAAAAAATGCAACTAACATAAAAGTCAACACACATGGTCACACATAACACAATCTGCTCACTGAACATTGTGGATGTTTTAAAAAAAACGCCCAAACACCATAACAAAATTCAAAATTACACCCATTTAAAACCATTAGAGTGCATGATGGGAAAAATGCTAAACACTCTCCCCACTTATCCATTTGCCGAATTTTAGCTGCTTGATTACAAAACTTTAAGAAGGTCGTCACGGAAGTAAACGAGGTAGGAGTCAAACTTTTACATCTTCTTAATATCCAATTATAGTAATTAAATATTTATTATATTAATTCTATATCATAATAATATAATATGTATATGTGGATATATGTATATACAGTATATATATGTGTATATATAATCTCATATATATATATATACTGTGTATATATATATATATATATATACACACATATATATGTAGATGTGTGTGTGTGTATGTGTGTGTGTATATATATATATATATATATATATATATATATATATATATATATATTACCAAGAGTATTTGGCCACCCATCCAAATGATCAGAATGAGGTGTCCTAATCACTTGGCCCAGCCACAGGTGTATAAAATCAAGCACTTAGGCATGGAGACTGTTTCTACAAACATTTGTGAAAGAATGGGAATCGGTGATTTCCAGCGTGGAACTGTCATAGGATGCCACCTGTGCAACAAATCCAGTCGTGAAATGTCCTCGCTTCTAAATATTCCGAAGTCAACTGTCGGCTTTATTATAAGAAAATGGAAGAGTTTGGGAAAAACAGCAAGTCAGCCACGAAGTGGTAGGCCACGTAAACTGACAGAGAGGGGTCAGCGAATGCTGAAGCGCATAGTGCAAAGAGTTGCTACAGAGCTCCAAACTTCATGTGACCTTCCAATTAGCCCACGTACAGTACGCAGAGAGCTTCATGAAATGAGTTTCCATGGCCGAGCAGCTGCATCTCAGCCATACATCACCCAGTCCAATGCAAAGCGTTGGATGCAGTGGTGTAAAGCACGTCACCACTGGACTCTAAAGCAGTGGAGACGTGTTCTCTGGAGTGATAAATCACGCTTTTCCATTTGGCAATCTGGTGGACAAGTCTGGGTTTGGAGGTTGCCAGGAAAACGGTACATTTCGGACTGCATTGTGCCGAGTGTGACATTTGGTGGAGGAGGAATTATGGTGTGGAGTTGTTTTTCAGTAGTTGGGCTTGGCCCCTTAGTTCCAGTGAAAGGAAATTTGAATGCTCCAGGATACCAAAACATTTTGGACAATTCCATGCCCACAACCTTGTGGGAACAGTTTGGAGCGGGCCCCTTCTTCTTCCAACATGACTGTGCACCAGTGCTCAAAGCAAGGTCCATAAAGACATTGATGACAGAGTCTTGTGTGTGTGTGTGTGTGTGTGTGTATATATATATATATATATATATATATATATATATATATACATAAAATGTCGGTTTTTGGCCCCCAGGCCAAAGTTTTTTAGCCCAATGCGGCCCCCAAGTCAAAAAATTTGGACAGCCCTGGTCTAGGCCCAGCTTCAGAATCACTGCGAGCTTTATGCATCATAGTTGCTCTCCATTGTTGCAGAAATCTGAGCAGTCAAAAGTGTAGAGACACCTTCTCATTCAACAGCAACTTTTGACTGCTACGTTTTGACTGTTGACTCTGATGCTCAAACTCGAGCAAGCGGTGTGAGGCGTGACTCAACCTGACCGCCACAAACAAAAACGCTCTCGGCGTGTCTGTCATGGCGCAAAATACCACAGCCGCGCCCTAATCCATCCCACCCCGTGGCAACGGCTAGTAACGTTCACCGGAAACCTGACTCTCGCTTTTAGCTGCGAAAAAGGCTTGAGATCTAAGGAGAGGTGTGGGAAGTCCTCACAGGTGTTCTGCCTTCCAGCCGGAGATAATGATCACTTTTACTCACGACTGATGCTTTGCTCCCCCGGCAAATTTCGGCTTTAAACGAAATAGCAAAACTGGAAACTGAAATGAGTTTGTTTTCATCTTGGAGCCAAAAAATGCAAATATTTGACAATAAATTAGAAAACCTGCCCTTACTGATTTCTGAAAACAGGAAGTGTTCCATGCACGCATGTCCAAGTACTTTATTGCCCAATCAAAGATGGCTTATCACATTGTAATTGTCGTGTTTATGACTCTATTAGGTGTGTCTTGATACAACTTTGTCACTTCCAACACCATACAGATATTGGAGCCTTGAGTATTGGCCGATAACGATATGGATTCAATACGATATGACCAGGAATATCCGATTCTTATTTCTCCATATTAAATGGATTCAGAATTTTCAGAAATTGTTAAAATAAATGACAGGGACAAGGACAAGGACAAGATATTTAATGTTCGAACTGAGAAACTTTTTTTTTTGTGCAAATAATCATTAACTTAGAATTTAATGGCAGCAACACATTGCAAAAAAGTTGTCACAGGGGCATTTTTACCACTGTGTTACATGGCCTTTCCTTTTAACAACACTCTGTAAACATTTGGGAACCGAGGAGACCAATTTTTGAAGCTTCTCAGGTGGAATTATTTCCCATTCTTGCTTGATGTACAGCTTAAGTTGTTCAACAGTCCGGGGTCTCTGTTGTGGTATTTTAGGCTTGAAATTGCGCCACACATTTACAATGGGAGACAGGTCTGGACCACAGTGTGTGTGTGTGTGTGTGTGTGTGTGTGTGTGTGTGTGTGTGTGTGTGTGTGTGTGTGTGTGTGTGTGTGTGTGTGTGTGTGTGTGTGTGTGTGTGTGTGTGTGTGTGTGTGTGTGTGTGTGTGTGTGTGTGTGTGTGTGTGTGTGTGTGTGTGTGTGTGTGTGTGTGTGTGTGTGTGTGTGTGTGTGTGTGTGTGTGTGTGTGTGTGTGTGTGTGTGTGTGTGTGTGTGTGTGTGTGTGTGTGTGTGTGTGTGTGTGTGTGTGTGTGTGTGTGTGTGTGTGTGTGTGTGTGTGTGTGTGTGTGTGTGTGTGTGTGTGTGTGTGTGTGTGTGTGTGTGTGTGTGTGTGTGTGTGTGTGTGTGTGCATTTTTCAGAGGCAGTGCTGTACCCTTTTTAATTCATTAATACGACGATACTTTATTAGTAGCGGTGTACCGTACAACCCTAGTGGAATGTTAGAAAATGTTTGATTAAGTGAATTGAGTCAAACAAAAAACAATGGTAGGTATGAAAAAACAAAAACCTATTTATTATTGACAGTCTGCAATGGACTTATGCTGTCTTTACGTTGAAGTGGAGTGATAATTGGCCACAATAATTCATGAAGTTTAACTCGTAACGCATTAAGTTCAATGACAATGCGGACACGATTGTTACTCGATATTTTCTAATACACCTCTTCCCTGGAGACTTTGTATGTGTAAGTAATATGCAACTATAATATTTGCCACTTGTCTATTTTGACAAATGTGATGTTTCAAACTGCAATATTGTTCAATTACTATTATATATGTCTACTTTATGTGCTATTTTGTGCTTAGTTGTTGTGTAGCTGCTATCTACGAGTAGCTTATAGCCTACCATGTTTACCTTTTGTAAAAGATTTGACTAAAATAGAAGAAAAGAGCAGCGTTGTTGTTAACTGGCTGTACACAAGTCAACACGCTGCAGGATTGCTTGTATTGCACCTGATATCACACATTTCCCATCCGACATGATATCATTCCACACTTGTTTTTTTGCTGATATTAGAAGAATATTGGTTGGGATCGGGACACCCCGTGTTTTGTTACAATGTTTCTGCCGCAGCAAAGTGTACGTCCATTCATGGTCAAGTTTAAAAGGCGCTTTAGTCCTTTCTTGTAATTCTAATGCCCTATGCTGTTGTCATGGCGACGGATAAAAAAGCACTGATACTGTTTTCACGTTTCTGTAATGACTGCTCTGTCAGTGACGCCATTGGCTGTCAACTTGCTGATGCCTGCACTTGGGCCCCAACGTGATCCCTCTGCTAATTTAGTTGCGCAAGGAGGTTTCACTTCTCCTCGCCGCCACTCCGTGATTATTTTCTCATCGCCAACAACGCGGCGCACGTGACATGTCTCTGCCTGCGCGTCTCTACGGCTCCCGTTCTTAAGCCGGTTTGTAATGCACTTTATGAGCAGTAATATTTATAGAATAGCGCTGAGTCTGAGAGAAGATTCACGCCTGACAGTCCCAACTTGGCAGGATTAGACCTTGGCTTTGGCTTTAAGAGTCCTGCTGGGGACAAAAATACATTGTCGGAGTCTAAAACTCCATCAATTGCAACCTTTTAGAGCTGCACCTCCAGAGAGTGAGGTTTGTTTTTGTGCAAGGCTGGAGGAGGAGCTTCCATGTAGAAACAAACCTCAATTGTACCAATTTCCTCTACTTTTGTGTGTGTTCATGTGGTCATTTACCTTCATTTGTTGAGTAAAACAATATATTTGAACATTTAACAGTAATATGATAAATGTGCTGTCCAGTTGTTACATCTTGATTCTCTCCACTTCTGAGTCTCATTTGCAAGTATAATATTTGCTACTTCGCATGCAGTTGCAATTCCAAGACACTAAATGGCAGTAGTGTAAAGGCTATGGTGTGTTGGAAGTAGTCTTTGCCATGAAGTCGAATGTTCCAATCTCCCGTCTTTTCTGGACTATAGAGCACCGGTACAAAAGCTGCACCCACTAAATTTTAGCAGAATTTGTTCTCCCATATATTAACGGTAACGGACTATAAGCTGCAGATATATACGTTGTGAAATTAGTTATTTACACAGAAAGATTCTGTAAATGTTAATTTACATACCTTAATTGTTTCCAAACGGTGTCTGTAACACGGCAGTAAATCGGCTGATCAAACAAAACAGAAGTCATTGTCATGGACCCACTGGCTGCGCAAGCTAGCTCTCCAATCAGCTAAAGAGACTCAATAACTCCACGGTGACGTTTTGGTGAATTTACTGAGGAATTTGTCAAACTGAAACAATACATAAAGAATGCCATTGTAAGTTAATAATAACATATTAGCTAATGCTAACATTGCTAGCTTCATTACTATGCGATAGCCTGTACAAATATGCGTGAAAACACTCCTTCAGATATCACACATGAGACGCTTTAGTAAGTATGAACTGTTTTAGTTATATTGTAAAACTTACAAACGTAGCTTTGAGTGATGAATGAAGAATCCATACGAGTAAAAATGCTATGGACGGTTGAAAGCACCATTTAGAAGGACACTACCGCACCTGGAGTGAGCGAATTTGTCCATAAGATGGTGCCATAGCACAAACAATAACACACCTTTTCAGTGTATTTGTTTGTTTGTTTTTAACTATTTGCCGCAGGGTTCGAAATGTAGGAAAAAAGTAGCGGTTTATTGTCTGGAATTAACGGTAAATGACCAATGCCTTCCACTTGGTCTTGTTTAAACGCTATGGACGGCTGAAAGGAATTCTACTTCCGGTTTTGAAGCAGTCAATAGGAGGACACTGCAGTGTATTTGGTTGGTTTTAAAAATTATATATATATATATATATATATATATGTGTGTGTGTATTATATATACACGTATTATGATGTCAGCGAAGAAAAATCCATGAATGAGCTGCACTGTTTTATAGGCCCCAGAGTTCAAAGCGTATCCATCCATCCATCCATTTTCTACCGCTTATTCCCTTTGGGGTCACGGGGGGGCGCTGGAGCCTATCTCAGCTACAATCGGGCGGAAGGCGGGGTACACCCTGGACAAGTTGCCACCTCATCGCAGGGCCAACACCGATAGACAGACAACATTCACACACTAGGTAGGGCCAATTTAGTGTTGCCAATCAACTTATCCCCAGGTGCATGTCTTTGGAGGTGGGAGGAAGCCGGAGTACCCGGAGGGAACCCACGCAGTCACGGGGACAACATGCAAACTCCACACAGAAAGATCCCAAGCCCGGGATTGAACCCAAGACTACTCAGGACCTTCGTATTGTGAGGCAGATGCACTAACCCCTCTGCCACCGTGAAGCCCAGTTCAAAGCGTAAGAAAAAAAATTGCATTTTCGGTAGTTGTATATGTGTAAAGCGACCAATCAACAGGAGAAAACCTCCTTGGTGGTGGTATATTAAAAAAAGAGCCTGGTGAAGTTTGAGCTTCAGTTTGTTGTGTTCCTCTTATCAGGAGCCAGGAATAATATTGTAACATTAGCCCTGAAGGAGGATGACATGTCAGACATATTTAGTGTCAGGGTTCATAAAGGAGCCAAGTATCCACCTTGGCAGTCTGAGTGATTGTTTATATCAGTGGTGCTCACACCTTTTCTGCAGGCGAGCTACTTTTCAATTGTCCAAGTCGAGGGGATCTACCTCATTCATATTTATAATTAATATTTATGTATTTATGAAAGAGGCGTTAACAAGTTAAATGTGTTTAATGATAATACAAGCATGTTTAACACATATAGATTCCTTTCTTTCATGAAGACAAGAATATTCAATTGGGGGAGAAAAAAAAGTCCTCCTTTCTGTCCAGTACTACATGAAAGTGGTTGGTTTTTGGCATCTTATTTGTCCAGCTTCCATATTCCTTTTTATACTTTACAAGAAATACATTTGCGGCAAACTCCGTAGCTTGCTAGCTTGTGTGCGGTAGCTTTCTGAGACTCTTATTTTGTTAGCGCAGACAGGATGAAGCAGGGCTTTTATTGTGAAGACACGAACTGTGCGGTCGGTCTTTAGAGTTTTGACGGCAGGTACGGCGCGAGAGTCTGTTGAAATAAAAAGTGTTTCTCGCCTTCCTGTCGGTCATTTTTCCTTAATAATGATCTGGTAGCAGCCAGTGTCATCTCACAAGACCCTCGGGTACTGAGAATGTCAATCAAATGACAAAAGTGATGTCTTGGTGAAGATTGATGTTCGCTAATTTTTAGGTCTATTTTTTTAATGCCTGGCTGGCGATCGACTGACACACCCTCCACGATCGACCGGTAGCTTGACGTCGACGTAATGGGCACCCTTGGTTTATATATTCCTTTCGGTTTCTTGTGTTTCCTACTATAGTATGAATTTATCAAGTGTCTCCATTAGAGATCGACCGATTATCGGCGCCGATATTTGTCATTTGGACGTTTATCGGTATCTGCCTTTTTTTTTTTTTATTGGTATCGGCCCTTTTTTTTTTTTTTTTATCGGTATTGATTCTTTTCTTTTTTTTTACACAAGCAGACAGAGACGGATGCACATGAAGATGACGAATAAAGATTTTTCTGCCAAAAATCCAAACTTAGTGTAAATATATTGACAATTAGGAGACTTGCCGTAAATTCTGGACTATCGGACACTACTTTTTTCCTACACTTTAAACACTGCGGCAAGTAAAACGGTGCGGCTAATTTATGGGTTTTTCTTCGCTGACGGCCATAAAGCAAACAGTTTTCATGAGACACAAACAAAGACACCGTATTTTTTGGACTATAAGTCTCAGTTTTTTTCATAGTTTGGACGGGGGTGCGACTTATACTCAGAAGCGACTTATGTGTGAAATTATTAACACATTACCGTAAAATATTAAATAATATTATTTAGCTCATTCATGTAAGAGACTAGACGTATAAGATTTCATGGGATTTAGCGATTAGGAGTGACAGATTGTTTGGTAAACGTATAGCATGTTCTATATGTTATAGTTATTTGAATGACTCTAACTATAATATGTTACGTTAACATACCAGAAAGGTTCTCAGTTGGTTATTTATGCCTCATATAACGTACACTTATTCAGCCTGTGGTTCACTATTCTTTATTTATTTTAAATTGCCTTTCAAATGTCTATTCTTGGTGTTGGGTTTTATCAAATAAATTTCCCCCAAAAATGCGACTTATACTCCAGTGCGACTTATATGTTTTTTTGCTTCTTTATTATGCATTTTTGGCAGGTGCGACTTATACTCCGAAAAATACGGTAAATGGTGTTTTGTTTGTGCTGTGGCGCCATCTTATTGACAAGTTTGCTCACTGCTGCTGGTTGAATTCCTACAAGTGTTTCCTGCTGTCTAAAGCGTTGAACAGGAAGTAGAAGTGCCATTCCGTCTTTTAGCCGTCCACAGTGTTTCTATTCGTATGGATTCTTCACTCATCACTCCAAACAACGTTTGTAAGTTTTACAATATAACTACAACAATTTTTACTTACTAAACTGTCCCATGTGTGAAACTGAAACTCAAATTTCGCCAGGCCCTTTTTTTTTTTTTTTTTTACCACCGATACCAAAAAGTTTATTAAAAGACGATGCGGCCAATTTATGGATTTTTCTTTGCTGACAGCATGATACAAATTATAAAAAAATTAAAAACTAGCAAATACAAAAAGTGTTTTATTGTTTGTGCTATGGCGGCATCTTTTCGACGGGTTCACTCACTGGATGTGCTGCAGTGTCCTTCTATATAGTTCTTCAAAACTGGAAATAGAATTGCCGTTCAGTCATCTAGCCGTCTGTAACGTTTCTACTCGTATGGATTCTTCATTCATCACTCCAAACACTGTTTGTAAGTTTTACAATATAACTAAAACAATTCTTACTTACTAAACGGTCCCATGTGTGATGTCTGTAGGAGTGTTTTCATGCCTATTTGTACGTGCTATCGTAATGTAATGAAGTTAGCATTGTTAGCATTAGCTAATATACTATTATTAACTTACAATGGCATTCTTTTTTAATTGTTTCAGTTTCAAAAATTCCTCAGTAAATTCACCAAAACATCACCATGGAGTTATTGAGTCTGTTTAGCTGATTGGACAACTAGCTTGCGCAGCTAGTGGGTCCATGACGATGACTTCTGTTTTGTTTGATCAGCCGTTTTACTGCCGTGTTACAGACACCGTTTGGAAACAATTATGGTATCTAAATAAACATTTACAGAATATTTCTGTGTAAATACCTAATCTCACAACGTATTTATCTGCGATTTATAGTCCAATGCAGCTAATATATGGGAAACAAGATCTAAAATTTGGTGAGTGTGGCTTATACACCGGTGCGCTCTACAGTTGGGAAAATGCAGTAAGTAAAGAAGAGCAAGCAGCCGCTCACACATTCTCATACTTTATGTAACATACAGGAAGAATTGTCTGCCAGATTAAAAATGTCTCAGCTGTAATCTACGTGAAGAAGACCAGAAATGGTTTTATTGAAATGTTGGCAATATTTCAGGGTCCCTAACAAGGAAACCTTACAATGAATGAAATCCATAAACTACTATAAAATTGTCTAAACTTGAGTAAATGGCGATGTTGGGAAATGTTTTATTTTTACACATTTTCAGGAGATTTGCCATATTTTGAAAAGCAAATGTTGATGTTCTTCTTAGACACGCGTAATAAAGGTGTTTGTTTTGCTGCTAAATTAAACACAATAGTAGCGCTGCTACTTGTCTCCCAATTCGTTAAAAAAAACTTCAAGTTTGTCCAGCTGATACTATTTATGTTGAAATAACTTTTACTGCACATCAATATCAGCTCAAAATATCAGTAATCGGCCTTATATAATAATCGGTATTGGTTTCGACCCTAAAAAAAACATATTGTTGATCTCTAGTCTCCATGACTTATTTTAGGTTTCTTGACCTCGTGTGAGACCATAAAGTGACTAAATCCTGCACGCTTTTTTATTGGATGTTTTATTTGTGCTGGAGAGGCAGCCATCCTCCCCGTGTCAGTAAGTCTTCGCCATGAAGTGCAGCGGTTTGGGCGATAGCGTCACTTTTTGGAGTCCGCGGGGACAGGCTGCACGCCACAAAGCGTCGGTCTCGTCCAGCTTCCTCTGAGTAAGACAATCCCTCTTCTTAGGAGTGGAAGTCAGACTTAAGACAACATGCAAAGTGACTGCAGAAAGCCACAAAATGGCCAGGAGCCGTCAATTTTGTTAGCAACTGACTTCAAATGCTCAACAACAAGCATGCATCCATTCTGCTTTTCCCTTGGTGTGCTCTCACCACTAACACAAAACTGTGATTTAACCGATTGTCCTCAAAACTTGGTGCAGTTGTGCCGCTTTGGCCAAAATGAAAACAATGATTGATTAATACGATTAAAGAAAAGCTTGGATTTAAATTATATTTCTTTGATTAATTGTTAATGAGTGTAACTAATAAAATGTATCAAATACAGACCGCATAACAGAAGGTAAAACAAGTTAAACATAAAAGACCGTAAAAGGTAAGTACAAGGTAACATAAGGTAATATAATTTAATTAAAGGTAAAACAAGATACAAGAAGGTGAAACAAGATAAAGGACAGTGAAATAAGGAAAAAAGAAGGTAAATGGGGTTAAACGACACAAGAGTAGGTCAATAAAAGGTAAAATAAGGAATATAGAAGGTAAAAGTAATTAATAGAAGTTAACATGAGGTAAACAGAAGGTAAATAAAAGGTAAAATAAGAAATATATAAGGTAAAACAAGATAAAAAAGAAGGTAAAAGTAGTAAATATAAGGTAGAAGAAGGTAAAATAATGAATATAGAAGATAAATGTAAGGTAAAAGTATTAAATATAAGGTGCGAAGCTTACATGGTTTGACCACGAAGAGGGCGGGACTGCACCTTGACTCTTAGAGTAGGCACACTTTTAGATCAGTGGTTCTCAAACTTTCTTTGCTCTCCAACAGTAAATGACAGTTGATTTAATATTACACACAGTTTGAACAGTAACACTGTGTTTAAATATTTAATTATGTGTTTCTTTGGGTACCATTAGATGAGAATCACTCTTTTAGACAGTCGCTCCACTTTCCTTCACGTTTAATTACCGCCCCCTGCTGGTGAGACGAAGGTAGTCATGGCAACCCGCCTGTCTTCCTGTCAGGTCACGGCGAGTGCCACTGCGGCGAGTGCAAGTGTCACGCCGGCTACGTGGGGGACAACTGCAACTGCTCCACGGAGACGGCGTCCTGCGTGGCCGACGACGGGCAGCTGTGCAGCGGGCGGGGCCACTGCGTGTGCGGGCGCTGCCAGTGCACGCAGCCCGGCGCCTTCGGGGACGCCTGCCAAAAGTGCCCCACCTGCCCGGACGCCTGCGACAGCAAAAGGTACATGCACACTAAAGTTGTGAAATACACGTGTATACGTAGAAAAGTAGGAATAAAGATGGTAAACAGTATGCACTTCAAACAAATCGAGTAAACAGTACTCTACATAAACTATATATTAAATATAGTAAACAATACTCTACTGAACATAAATTACATATAAAATATAGTAAACATATGTAAAATATATATGTATACAATCTAGTAAACAGTACTCTACATAAACTATATATAAACTCTAGTAAACAATACTCTACATAAACTAAATAAAAAATACAGTAAACATACATAAAGTATATATGTATACAATCTAGTAAAAGTTAAAGTACCACTGATTGTCACACACACACTTGGTGTGGTGAAATTTGTCCTCTGCATTTGACCCATCCCCTTGATCACCCCCTGGGAGGTGAGGGGAGCAATGGGCAGCAGCGGTGGCCGCGCCCGGGAATCATTTTTGGTGATTTAACCCCCAATTTCAACCCTTGATGCTGAGTGCCAAGCAGGGAGGTAATGGCTCCCATTTGTATAGTCTTTGATATGACTCGTTTGAACTCACAACCTACCGATCTCAGGGCGGACACTCTAACCACTAGGCCACTGAGTAGGTAAACAGTACTCTACATAAACTATATATAAAATCTAGTAAACAATACTCTACATAAACTATATTTAAAATCTAGTAAACGTACATAAAATATATATGTATAAAATCTAGTAAACGATATATATGCCGTACAATAAACAACTATGTATAAAATACTGTCTAGTAAACAGTGTATACATAAAAACTATGTATTAAATATAGGAAAATGTATACATTAAAAACGATGTACAAAATATAGTAAACTATGCATACAATGAAGTAAACCGTTTATACATAAAAACTGTATAACATATTTAACAGTATATACATAAAAACATTGTATAAAATATAGTAAACAGTATATATATTAAAACTCAATAAGATATAGTAAATAGTGTGTATATATATATATATATATATATAAACTAAGATATAGTAAACAGTATATATAAAAACTCAATAAAATATAGTAAACAAGTATAAACTGTACATTAAAACAACGCTGTACAAAGTAAAATATAAAAACAGTGGTTCACTTCTTTTTACACTTGTATGACAAGTTAATGATGTTAAATGTGACTTCAAACACAGTTTGACCCTGGAACAGACTACTGATGTTCCCTAGGAGGTGATCAGTGTCTTACAACATTTTGTTGTGTCCTCAAAGATTCTAACAAGAGTGATGCTTCATGTCAAGGGCCACATTTCAGACATGTTCAAAGAAGTGATTTTATTTTGAAAGAAACTTCTTCCTGCAGAGAATGCGTGGAGTGTCATCTGCTCAAGTCGGGACATCCGTCAGACAACCAGACGTGTCAGCAGCGCGTGTGCAAGGATGAAATAGTCACAGTGGACGCTCTCAGTGAGTAAACAATCTTTGCATGCTTCCTGCAATCAGTAAATTAAATTAAGATAATCCACGTTATGCAGGTCAACTGTGAAGAAATATGAAACATCTTTTGTCTCCTCAAGTCATAATAATACAAATATTTGTATTTATTTTCTAAAATTCTAAAAATAAACGTTATTAATCCTCTAAAAAAAGAGGGAATTAATTTGCCTTTGCATAAACATTAAACATTATATTATACAATATATAATGCATTTATTACTGTTATTACTGTTCAATGTATTCATTCTATTTTATAATTTTAAAATTATTTTATATTTTGTATTATAAATTTGAAATTATTTTAGGTCTTTGATTAATAATTTGTATTCATTGGGTCATGATTAATTAATGGTTAGTCATTGGTTCATGATTAATCATTCGTTAATGATTATTTATTATTAATCATTGGTTCATGACTATTTATGATTAATCATTGGTTCATGATTTTTTTTATGATTAATCATTGGCTAATTGTTATTTATGATTATTTGTTAATGGTTATTCATGATTAATCATTTGTTAATGATTATTTATGATTAATCATTGGTTAATGTTTATTTACGATTAATCATTGGCTAATGATTATTTATGATTAATCATTGGTTAATTGTTATCTATGATTAATCATTGGCAAAGGATTATTTATGATTAATCGTTGGTTAATGCTTATTTATGATTAATCATTGGCTAATGATTATGATTATCAATGGTTAATTGTTATTTATGATTAATCATTGGTTAATGGTTATTTATGATTAATCATTGACTAATGATTATTTATGATCAATCATTGGTTAATTGTTTATGATTAATCATTGGTTTATGATTATTCATTGGTTAATGATTATGTATAATTAACCATTGGTTAATTGTTATTTATGCTTAATAATTGGTTAATGTTATTTATGATTATTAATTATTCATGATTAATCATTGGCTAATGGTTATTTATGATTAATCATTGGTTAATGATTATTTATGATTAATCATTGGTTAATTATTATTTATGATTAGTCATTGGCTAATTATTATTTATGATTAATCATTGGTTTATGATTATACATTGGTTAATGATTATTTATGATTAGTCATTGGTTAATGATTATTTATGATTAGTCATTGGTTAAAGATTATTTATGGTTAGGCATTGGTTAATAATTATGATTAGTCATTGGTTTTTGATTATGTATCATTAACCATTGGTTTGTGATTATCATTAATCATTGGTTCATGATTTATTAATCATTATTATTAATCATTGGCTAATGATTATTTGTGATTGATCATTGGCTAATGATTATGATTAATCATTGGCTAATGATTATTAATAATTAATCATTGGTTAATTATGATTATTGAATTGGTTAATGATTATTTTGATTAGTCATTGGTTAATAATTTTTTATGATTAATCAGTGGTTAATGATTGTGATTAATCATTGGTTCGTGATTATTTATGATTAATCATTGTCTAATTGTTATTTATGATTAATCATTGGTTTATGATTATTCATTGGTTATGATTATGTATGATTAATCATTGGTTAATGATGATTTCTGATTAATAATTGGCTAATGATTATTTATGATTAATCATTGGTTGATTGTTATTTATGATTAATCTTTGGCTAAGGATTATATATGATTAATCGTTGGTTAATGATTATTTATGATTAATCATGTGCTAATGATAATTTCTGATTAATCATTGGTTAATTGTTATTTCTGATTAATCATTGGTTAATGATTATTTATCATAAATCATTGGTGCGTGATTATCATTAGTCATTGGTTCATGATTATTTATCATTAATCATTGTTTATTGACACAATTGAGGGTTGCACTTCTTGTTTACAACCAGAGGAGGTGCTGTTGAGTGTGACATGTTAAATATAAATATGAAGAATATACTTTCAAATGTTGCCAATGAAGCGAGGTTAGTTAGCATGTGACCTGCGAGCCGTGTCATAACTACAAGTTACTCTCTGCAGTTGAGTAAAGCAACATCTTGTGTTTTGCAAAGAAACATGGAATAAACAACATCTGCAGATTAATGTTAATTATAAGGAGATTTTGTGATGACATGACCATAAAAGGTTGAATTTTAACTTCCTGTATGTATTATTTGTTCTCATTAATATTCATGTTTTGTAAACCCATAAAAATGTTCCCCATGTATTCATATTTTATTTTCAACATTTCACTTATTGTATATATTTCATCCATGAAAGAACCTTTCTCATGGTTTATAAAATGTGAGAACGTGGCAAGATGAAGACGATGAGGGTGTACCTAATGTTGTGTCTGGTAGAAACTGAGGAGCCGGGCGCCGTCTTGTGCGTCTACAAGACAGACGACGACTGCGTGATGAAGTTCACGTACTTGGAGCACGCCAGCGGACGAGCGGTGCTGACGGCGCTGAAGGAAGCAGGTACGCACGTCCTGATTGGTCCATTTTGGATTTATTGATCACCGTTACCACTCAACTTAAACAAATACTAACCTCGCTCAAAATTACCTGAACAAATCAAATCTACAAACCTATAATAACTATCAACTTCAATTATTATACATTTTATATTACATTTTGTATTTATATGAATAGCATTCAAATGCTATACAATATATACAGTACTATTAATATATCACATGTAATTATTATATACAATATTATAAATGTTACATTAAATTATTATAAAATTGTACAAAACTATTATGTTAAAATATTATATTATATATATATATATATATATATATATATATATATATATATACACACACACACACACACACACACACACAACTGTTGTTGATACATTACTTTATACAGTACATCATAAATTACAATATTTATTTTGTTTTATAATTTTTTATTGATTAAATATATATTTAATAGAATTATCATACAGTATATACAGTTTTAATATCACATTCAAATATTAGTTTATATCCAATATTATAAATATTACATGAAATTATCATAAAGTATATACTGTACTCTTATGTACAGTATATATACAGTACTATATACAGAACAATTTCTCTTGTGGATCATTAAAGTTTGTCTAAGTCTAATGTCTAAGTCTATTAATACATCACATAAAATGATCATACAATACCATCATAGTATAAACAGTACTAATTTAAATATGTACCATGAAATTATTACAGTATGTAGAGTACTATTAATATGTAACATGAAATTATTACAGTATGTAGAGTACTATTAATATGTAACATTAAATTATTATAGAGTATTGTATTTTTTTATAGTGTATTATATTTTTTATTCTAGTGTTAGTATTTATTTACAATTAGTGTATTGGATGTATTTTATTATGAAAGTGTTGTATTTATTTATAGTGTATTTTATTTATTTCATTATTATAGTGTTGTATTTATTTATAATTAGTGTATTATACTTATTTTTGTGTGTACTTATTTATAAAAAAAAGTATTATATTTATTCAATCATTGTAGTGTTGTACTTAATTATAGTTAGTTTATTGTATCTATTGTATTTGTTTTTTGTATATTTATTTTTTATTAGTGTTGTATTTATTTATAAATAGTGTATTATATTTAATCATTATAGTGTTGTATTTATTTTTAATAAGTGTATTATTTATTTTTAATATAGTATTGTATTAATGATGTTTTATATTTATTCTATTATAAAGTAGTATGTATTTATAATTAGTGTTTTATATTGATCATTATAGTGTTGTATTTAATTATGATTAGTGTATTGTATATATTTTATTCTTAGTGTTTTATGGTGTAATATATGTATTTTTATTATTATAGTGTTGTATTTATTTATAATTAGTGTATTATATTTGTTTTGATATAGGGTTGTATGTATTTATAATTAGTGTATTAAATATTTGTTTTGATATAGTGTTGTATTTATTTATAATTTGTGTATTATATTTAATCAAAGTAGTGTTGTATTCATTTAAAATTAGTGTATTATCTTTATTATAGTGTATTATATATATTTTATTATGGTGTTGTATTTTTTTACAATTAGTGTATTATACATATTTTGATATAGTGTTGTATTTAATTATAATTAGTGTATTTTAATATAGTGTTGTATTTATGTATAATTAGTGTATAACATTTAATCATTATAGTGTTGTGTTTAATTATTATTAGTGTATTGTATTTATTTTATTCTAGTGTTTTATAGTGTACTATATGTGTTTTATTATTATAGTGTTGTATTTATAATTTGTGTATTATTTATTTTAATATAGTGTTGTATTTATTTATAGTTAGTGCATTATATTTGTTTTAATAGTGTTGTATTTATAATTACTGTATTTTATTTATTTTAAAATAGTCCATCCATCCATTTTCTACCGCTTATTCCCTTTTGGGGTCACGGGGGGCGCTGGAGCCTATCTCAGCTACAATCGTGTTGTATTTAATTATAATTAGTGTATAGTATGTATTTTAATATAGTGTTGTAATTAATTATATTTATTTTAATATAGTGTTGTGTTTAATTATAACTAGTGTATAGTATTTTTGACTTATTCTAATATAGGTGAAATAGTAGTATTGTATTATTACTACCATGTGACGTAACCATGACGATGATGTGTCAGAGTGTTCCGGCGGTCCAGACGCGCTGATGGTCCTGCTAGCGGTGGTTGGCAGCATCCTGCTGGTGGGCGTGATCTTGCTGGCCGCCTGGAAGATGGTCATCACCGTGCACGACCGCCGGGAGTTTGCGCGCTTCCAGAGCGCTCGCTCCCGTGCACGCTACGAGGTGGTAAGTGTGCGGCAAGAAGGACCCCTGCCTGAGAGGCGGCCGCGTCTGACGCCTGCACTTCGTGTCCCGCAGGCCTCCAACCCACTCTACAAGCAGCCCTCCTCGGCCGCCTTCGTGGAACTGGACTTTGACCCCTACGCCAAGTCCTACAATGGGGCGGTCCACTGACGCACGTTTTGATGGGCGGGCTGGACACGCCCCCTCTGTCACAAGAACACGCGCGCTAGCTAGCAGGGCCTCTGAGGGGAGCTAAGCTAGCACGTTAGCAGTGTTGATTTTGACACAAACTTCCTCCTATTGTGCCTTTTCCCGGAAATGACTTTCTTCTGCTTCCTGATTGGCTACAAAAAGCTCACAGGAAGTACTCCCAGTCCAAGAAGTACCGTGAGTATGTTGAAAGCAGGAGTGACTCTGCACTTTTTTACCTCCCATTTTCACTCAAAACATCAAACTGCTCGGCTTTCACGAAGAAAGTAGTAAACTTTGATTTGTGGTACATTTTACTGGCTGAAGTACTATATTAATAACTCAACATTCATCTTAATTGATCTTTAATCGCAACAGAAACGGTACCATGCAGGAAGCTAAACATAGAATCTCTTTAGCGCTATCGCTTTTTTACACACTTCAGTTTTTTACCTCTCACTTCTTTTTGTTTTCACTACAGCAAGGAATAAAAAACATAAAACCGCTCAGCTTTTGATCTGGAATAAAAAGTACAAGAGCTACAATGCAAATACAACAGTAAAAGTTTATCGCACTTGCTAGCTAGCTAGCTAGGACTACGGAGTCCTCGCGCTTTGCTACACACTTCAGTTTTTTAAGTCTCACTTCCATTAATTTTCACTACAGCAAGGAATAAAAAACCTCAGTTTTTGATCTGGAATGAGTTTTACAAACAAAGTAAAAAAAAAAGTACAATAGCCACAATGAAAATACTAGAGTAAAAGTTTATCTGTAGTACATTTTACTGGCTAAAGTACAATATTAATAACTCAACAATCATGTTAACTTATCTTTAATCACGTATTTCAAAATAAATGTTCCCCAGCAAGAACCTAACCATAGAGTTTCTTTAGCGCTAGCGAGCTAGCTGGCTAAAACTCCTGCTGTATTAATGCTTAACCTGTCAGCACAAACCTATCAAATTACTACAGCTTTAACACTTTGAGTCGTGAAAAAACATGACAAAAATAAAGCATGTGCATTCAAATTGTTCGGATAACAATATGATGTTGGAAGTTACGTGATAATGTGGAGTCAAAATTGAGAGGAAAATGGCAGCTTCAGATTTCAATAATGAACAATGTTGATGGATAAAATTGATTTTAAATTTAAAGTGGGCTTGTCTTTAATTTCAGGTTGTTGTCAATTCTTTGGCGAACCAAAAAATGGTGAAATGTTAAAACTAAATTTTTTGGGGGAAAAACTGCCGGCAAGTAGGAAAGTGACGTGGTTAACTTTTGCCGCACGCGCCGACATGACGCACACTTCCTGTTCCTCGCCTAAATGTGCACTGACTGGGAACGAAAATTGCGCTACAAAAACAGGTTTGGTACACCTTTATTAAATATTGTAAAAACAAGAAATGCTAAGCTAACATATTAGCCAGGTGTGATCGATGGAAAAAGCTAATTTATAATTTGTTATTTTTACAAAATGCTGAAGAACAATAAAAAATGACTTTGGGCTGAAAATGGCCCCCAGGTTGCAGTTTGGACACACCCAAAGTTGTTTTAAGATGGTGATACACATGACAGGATGACGTTTAGAGTGTGTGTTGTATTGGTGTCACATGTAAATACACCATGCACACTTTGTATGATAACACATGTTTGTGCCGTGCTGCACAACAACAACAACACAATAAATGAGCTTGTTTGAGGTGACTTTACAATATGTGTGTTTTACCTTTTTGGATGTTTTACACCTCTGTGGATTTATTATGGGAATAATTGAATAGTTAAGAAAAAAAATACTTGAAATATAAAAAAACTATTTGAGCAGTTTATTAGCTTCGCAAAGATCACACAACACAAACACACAAAGTCTACCAAGTCCTATTAAACACATTCTACCTGAAAATATTACTAAGTATCAGAAATATGGAACTATTTTACCTCAAAATATGACTAAATATCAGAAATATTGAACGATTCTTCTTCAAAACATTACTAAATATCAGAAATATGAAACTATTGTACCTCAAAACTTTACTAAATGTCAGAAATATGAAACTATTCAACTTAAAATATTGCTAAATATCAGAAATATGAAACTATTATACCTCAAAACATTACTAAATATTAGAAATATGAAACTATTCTACCTCAAAACATTACTACATATCAGAAATATGAAAGTATTCTTCAAAACATTACTAAATATCAGAAATATGAAACTATTCTAACTCAAAACATTACTAAATATCAGATATATGAAACTATTCTACTTAAAATATTGCTAAATATCAGAAATATGAAACTATACCTCAAAATA
>NC_084560.2:34497920-34505420 GCF_033978685.3 Nerophis lumbriciformis
TTTCAATTCCTTTTAACCACAGACTAATTTATTTACACAGATTGTGTATGCTTTTAAAACGCTGTATTTATTTATTAAAACAAGTGCATTTGAATTTGCAGGAAAAAAATTGTGCTGACATTGCACTTCGTAATAGCACTATTAACCAGTCATTTTAAATATTTAACTCATTCCTTTATGTCACGGCGCAGATTCGAACCAGCTTTTCCTCGGCAGCTGGAGCTGCCGGGACCTCTGCTGGCAGCACACTTGGACACACCCCTGCTCACGCTGGACACAGCACGCCCATGCAGCGACAAGGCTGCAAGCAATTTCGCATCAGCACACCTGGGCCTGATGAGAGGGAGCAACATAAAAGCCAGCGGACCCAAAGGACCTTCGCCAGAACGTAGCCAATCTTCCTGAGTAAGCATCACGTCTGGCACTACTCCCTCGTTCCTTGCTCGCCTTCTTTGTGCTCTTCCTCGTTCCCGTGTTTGATGTCCCTTGTGTCTTCCACAGTGTCTCCCCTGTTGCCTGTGATCGTGTCCTGCCTCACGACCTCCACCTGGATCTCTGCTTGCCTCCCTCGACCCTTGACCTCTGCTTGGACTCGGACATCATTGCCTCTCTCCAGCCCCCGACTGCTTGCCTCCCTGCTGACTGCCTCTTCGCCTTGCCCCTTGGATTCGACGAACGATTCATACAACACGCACCGACAACACCCCCTGGTAAAACTTACATTGTTAACCCTACACATCGTCTGCACTCTTTCACTTGTGGTAGCATACACACCCCACACACTCATCAAGGTTTTCAATAAACCTGATAAACCGCAGTTCTGCCTTGGTGTCGCCTCCTTCCCTTTGCCCGGTACACAACAGTACGTTCTGGCCAAAAACATGGCGGAACCGGGCGACGCCGGCGAGGCCCAGTCCCGATTCCCCAGGACATCCAACCTGTCTATTCTTAGTGTCGTTGTCAATGAGCACCAAGAGCGTTTTTTCGCTCTTGAGGACAATTTGGAGAGAGCTTTCTCCGGACTACACTCTAGGCTGGACTGCCTAATGCCTAGAGTGACACCCGCTGCAGCTGCCCCGCAGCTTATTTCTCCAACCCGAAGACCTGAAACCTGCAGTCTGGAACGGGAGCCCAAAATTGCCAGTCCTAGACCTTTCGAGGGGGATTTTGAGCTGTGTAGAGGATTTCTTGTTCAGTGCGATCTGATTTTTCAACACCAGCCCTCACGCTATTCCTCTGATGTGGCTAAGATCGCTTTAATTTTTGCCCTGCTCACTGGACCTGCCCTCAAGTGGGCTACGGCTGCCGTAGACAGGACCAAGGCATTGAGCTCAGACTACGCTGCCTTCCGTGCTGAATTCCGGGCTGTATTCGACCACCCTAAGGATGGGGGGGACGCCGCTGGACGCCTTCACTCCATCCAGCAGGGACTTCGCTCTGTGGCAGCCTACACCCTGGAATTCCGGACCCTGGCGGTTGACAGCGGCTGGGACGACAGGGCGCTCCAGAGCGCGTTCCGTCGGGGCCTCTCCGAGGAAATTAAGGACAGCCTATTGAGGGACAGACCCACATTCTGCAGAGACCTCATCAAACTAGCACTAATGTTCGACCAGAGACTGACTGAACGTGCTGCTGAGCGAGCTCAGGGAGTCGCGAGGAACAGCCCCAGTTCTCAACTCCTACCCACCTTTGAGGCCCCTGCCGTGCCACTACAGTGTACACCCACCATGTTGACTGCTTCTGAACCCATGCAGTGGGAAAGGACCCGACTGACCGTTGAGGATAGAGAGAGAAGGCACCGACAGCATCTCTGTCTTTACTGTGGTCTAGCCGGACATATCCTCCGCTATTGTCCGGCGAAACCAAAAGACCAGGCTCACCAGCTGAGGGGGTCCTGGTGAGCCATACGTCTCCCCCCCAAGAGAAAGAGAACCCCAATTTCCTGTTGCCCGCTACCCTTGCTTGGGGCTCAGGATCTATTCAAGTAGAGGCATATTTGGACTCAGGAGCCGACGAGAGTCTCATGGACTTCGAGTTCGCCCGACAGATGGGCATTCCCCTGGTCCACTTGGACAAGACTCTTCCTGCCCAAGCCCTGGACGGGCGACCTTTGGGACCCATCAGGTTTCGCACTGAACCCATTTCCTTGACCATTTCGGGAAATCACGTCGAGACCATCAGTCTTTGGATTCTGGAAGCACCTGTTGCCCCGCTGGTCCTGGGTAGGTCTTGGCTTCGTCAACATGACCCCCACGTCTCTTGGACCTCTGGCAGGATCTTGGCTTGGAGCACACTCTGCCACGCTAATTGTCTCAGGTCAGCTTCCCCTCCGGTCCATCGCCCCAGTACCAGTGCTCCTCAGACGGACCTGTCACTAGTACCAGCCTGCTACCATGACCTAGCGGAGGTCTTCAGTAAGGAGAAAGCACAGGGTCTACCCCACACAGACCTTACGACTGTGCCATTGAGCTTCTCCCAGAGGCTAAATTACCTTCCAGCCGTCTTTATAACCTGTCACTCCCAGAGAAAGAGGCTATGAAGACCTACATCACGGAGGGCCTGGCTTCATGGATCATCACACCATCGAAGTCTCCCCTGGCAGCGGGATTCTTCTTCGTAACCAAGAAGGACGGTTCACTCAGGCCCTGCATAGACTACCGTCACCTCAACAACATTACTATAAAGAACAAATACCCACTACCGCTGCTTAACTCATCTTTTGAGCCGTTGGCCCCAGCAACTGTCTTCACTAAATTGGATCTCCGCAACGCCTATCACCTTGTGCGGATTAAAGAGGGAGACGAGTGGAAGACGGCGTTCAACACCCACTTAGGGCACTTTGAATACCGAGTCATGCCCTTTGGACTCACAAACGCCCCAGCCGTTTTTCAGGCCCTCGTGAATGACATTTTGCGTGACATGCTGGATCTTTTCGTCGTTGTTTACCTTGATGACATTTTGATTTTTTCCCGTAGTATGGCTGAACACCAGCATCATGTTCGACTCGTGCTCCAGAGACTTCTGGAGAACCGCCTGTTCGTCAAAGCCGAGAAGTGCAGCTTTCATACCTCTTCTGTCGAATTCCTTGGTTTTGTGGTCGAGAAGGGGCACATCAGAGCCGACCCCAAGAAGGTGGATGCTGTGGTAGAGTGGCCTCAGCCATCCTCCAGAACTGAGTTGCGGAGGTTTCTCGGTTTCGCTGGGTTCTACCGACGCTTCATCCGTGACTTCAAGCCAGATTGCCGCACCACTCCATGCCCTCACTTCACCGAAGGGCTCGTTTGTTTGGTCTCATAAGGCCAACAACGCATTTGAGGACCTAAAGAGGAGCTTCATCTCCACCCCTGTCCTCGTCCACCCTGACTTGGATGTTGCCTTTCTTGTGGAGGTGGACGCTTCCGACTCCGGGATTGGTGCTGTTCTTTCCCAACGGTCAAAGATTGATAATCTGATTCACCCCGTTGCCTTCTTTTCCAGACGTTTGTCCCTGGCAGAGCGGAACTACGACGCCGGGAATAGAGAGTGGTTAGCGGTCCACGAGGCTCTTGCAGAATGGAGACATTGGCTGGAGGGGGCCCGTCACCAGTTCCAGATTCTGACCGACCACAGTAATCTCCTCCACATCCGCTCTGCCAGGAGGCTGAACAATCGACAGGCAAGATGGCAACAATTCTTCTCTCGCTTTGACTATTTGCTATCTTTTAGACCCGGGTCGAAAAACGCTAAGGCGGACGCTCTCTCCAGAGTCTTTATAGAAGAACCTTCCGAGCGTTCAGTGGACATTCCCATCCTCCCTCCCTCTCGCATTGTGGGGATGGTTTCGTGGAAAGTGGAGGAACTCGTAAAGTCGGCGCTGCGCTCCAATCCAGGACCTGGGGGTGGACCCCCCAACAGACTTTTTGTCCATCAGGAACTGCGATCCAGAGTCCTGGATTGGGGCCACACTAGTCTGTTCTTGTGCCATCCTGGTTTCCAACGAACCCTGTCTCTACTGCGAAGACGCTTCTGGTGGCCATCCATGGCCAAGGATACACGTGAGTTCATCGCAGCATGTTCTACTTGTGCCCGCAGCAAGGCCTCTCACAGACCTCCGGCTGGTCTCCTCCACCCGCTTCCCATTCCTGCCCGCCCTTGGTCACACATCGCCTTGGATTTCATCACGGGATTTCCTGCCTCCAGAGGTAACACTACTATTCTAACCATTGTGGACCGCTTCTCCAAAGCAGCCCATTTCATCCCGCTGCGCAAACTACCTTCTGCTTCGGAGACGGCTGACCTCCTCACTCTACACGTCATCAAGCTGCATGGTATCCCGGTAGACATCGTCTCTGATCGGGGTCCCCAGTTTTCTTCTCCAGTCTGGAGAGCCTTTTGTAAGGGGATTGGGGCCTCGGTCAGTCTCACTTCGGGATACCACCCCCAGAGCAACGGGCAGGCTGAAAGGGCAAACCAGAGCGTGGAGACCATGCTCCGTTGCGTGGCCAGTAAGAAGCCCACAACCTGGTGCAAGTTCCTCCCTTGGGTGGAGTATTCGTACAACTCCTTGAAGAGCTCCGCTACCGGTATGTCACCATTCGAATGTTCATTGGGCTATCAACCCCCCTTGTTTCCCCAGCAAGAACAAGAGATAGCTGTGCCCTCGACTAAGGCCCATATCAGGAAATGTCAGAGGGTGTGGAGAGCAGCTCGAGCAGCCTTGGAGAGAGCTTCGGCTAAAATGTGCCGCAATGCCAACCGTCATCGCGTTCCGGCTCCATCCTATCGCCCGGGACAGCAAGTATTGTTACTGGCTAAGGACCTAAATCTCCAGGTACCATCCAAGAAATTAGCACCACGCTATGTGGGTCCATTTCCCATCATCTCTATCATTAACCCCGTATCTGTCAAACTGGCTCTCCCACCCTCGGTCAAGAGACACTCAGTGGTACATGTGTCCCAGATAAAACCGGTAGCGGAGAGCACTCTGTCCCCTCCTGTCCCTGCCCCCCCTCCCTCTAGGTTCCTGGAAAACGGGGACCAGGTTTGGACCGTCAAAGAGATCCTCAAGGTCCGTCGACAGGGTAGGGGGCTTGTTTATCTAGTCGACTGGGAGGGTTTTGGACCGGAGGACAGATCTTGGGTGCCGGCCTCCTACCTTGCCGACTCCTCTCTTTTAGAGGATTTCTACCGTGCCAATCCTGATGCTCCCCGGCGCTCGTCGGGTGCCTCGCCTAGGTGGGGGGGTACTGTCACGGCGCGGATCCGAACCCGCTTTTCCTCGGCAGCTGGAGCTGCCGGGACCTCTGCTGGCAGCACACTTGGACACACCCCTGCTCACGCTGGACACAGCACGCCCATGCAGCGACAAGGCTGCAAGCAATTTCGCATCAGCACACCTGGGCCTGATGAGAGGGAGCAACATAAAAGCCAGCGGACCCAAAGGACCTTCGCCAGAACGTAGCCAATCTTCCTGAGTAAGCATCACGTCTGGCACCACTCCCTCGTTCCTTGCTCGCCTTCTTTGTGCTCTTCCTCGTTCCCGTGTTTGATGTCCCTTGTGTCTTCCACAGTGTCTTCCCTGTTGCCTGTGATCGTGTCCTGCCTCACGACCTCCACCTGGATCTCTGCTTGCCTCCCTCGACCCTTGACCTCTGCTTGGACTCGGACATCATTGCCTCTCTCCAGCCCCCGACTGCTTGCCTCCCTGCTGACTGCCTCTTCGCCTTGCCCCTTGGATTCGACGAACGATTCATACAACACGCACCGACAACACCCCCTGGTAAAACTTACACTGTTAACCCTACATATCGTCTGCACTCATTCACTTGTGGTAGCATACACACCCCACACACTCATCAAGGTTTTCAATAAACCTGATAAACCGCAGTTCTGCCTTGGTGTCGCCTCCTTCCCTTTGCCCGGTACACAACACTTTACAGAATAAACACATTTGAAAAAACAAGTGCAACTGTTCTTATTTGCACAAAAGTGTTAACATTGTATTTCCATGACATATTGCATTGTAACTAGTTCCACAGCAGTTTCTATCCTGTTCTTACATTATCTCATTATTGTCATCTCATACTGTATGTGTGTTGATGTGTGCGTACACTTAAAAACATAACAAATAAATGAACATAACAAATTTGAACAGAGTTGTACTTTTTAGATGTCAGGGCCCTATGCAATATGTACACATATTCTTAATATAGAATACATTTTAACTGACCTTTATTTGACTGTGTTTGTCTTTTTGTAGGTGGCTAAAATACGCGGTGCTGCTGACCGCCGTCTAACGTTACGTTACTGTGTGTGATACATTGACTAACGTAACGTTATGTGTAGGTACCTCATGCAACCCTGCTTAAAAAAAAATCACTTGACAAAAAGTATGAATAAGGTAGCAAACTGCAGTGGACGCAACAGATTGCCGTTTGCAATGACGTTATAACCATAGACATCTTATAAGTAGACGCAGCATTGGCGGCTGTGACGCGAGCAATTTGGCCGCCATCTTGAAGTGGTGATGAGGAGCCGGCGGGCAGCCTAAACTGACAGTTGACAGGTAGAAAACAAAGATGGTGTTCAGCGTTTTCCTGCTCAAATGAGCGGACTGTTTGAAAATAGGTATCGGGGGATTACATTTCACAAGTAAGATTTAATATTAACATACTATTGGTTGTATTTATCTGCTTTGTTGAATGGTTTGCTCGCATCAACAGTGTGCTTCGTGTTAAGGTGATATTTTAGACTGGAAGTACTCCTGTGATAAGAAAATTCAGCTTGGCAGTGGCTACAAACCACTTTGCTTCTGTCAAATCCGCCGTCTGGAAGTACTTTATAATGAAAATGACCCTGTAAAAGTTCTGTTGAGTTACCCTTCTTCTCCATGCTTGTTCTGTTTTCTTCCGCGTTCTCTTTCCTTTTCTGCAGGAGCCAGCAATAAGCGTTAACAAAATAAAAGCATGTAAACAACATACGCAAATGCGCGATAAAATTATTGTCGGCGTTAATAGATTGATGGGTTAACTCGAAATAAACGCATTAACTTGCCCAGCCCTAATTGAATTATATTATACTATGTCAGTATTAACCTATACTGTAATACATTATTTTACACTATATTATATACTATACTACATTATTATATAATGTGGTATATTAGTATTATATCATATGTAATATTAATATTATATTATATAATTTATTGTATTAAATTATATTATACTATACCATACCATACCAACTTTATTTATAAAGCCCTTTAAAAACAAGCACAGTTGAAAAACAAAGGGCTGTACACCACAAAGAAATAGAGGCAAAGGACAGACTAAAAAATAACATTTAAAACAGAAATAAAAATACACATTGACAAAGCAAATATAAATTACCCTAAGAACATCAGTATTAACCTATACTGTATTGCATTATTTTACACTATATCATATACTATACTACATTATATTATGTAGTATATTAGTATATCATATGTAACATTAGTTTTATATTATTTATTGTATT
>NC_084560.2:34507920-34602920 GCF_033978685.3 Nerophis lumbriciformis
AGGGCTGCAAATCTTTGGGTGTCTCATGATTCGATTCAATATCGATTCTTGGGGTCACGGTTTGATTCAAAATCGATTTTTTTTCGAATCAACGCAATTCTCCATTCAAAAACGATATTTTCCCGATTCAAAAGGATTCTTTATTCATTCAATACATAGGATTTCAGCAGGATCTACCCCAGTCTGCTGACATGCAAGCAGAGTAGTAGATTTTTGTAAAAAGCTTTTTTAATTGTAAAGGACAATGTTTTATCAACAGATTGCAATAATGTAAATTTGTTTTAAATATTAAATGAACCAAAAATATGACTTATTTTATCTTTGTGAAAATATTGGACACAGTGTGTTGTCAAGCTTATGAGATGCGATGCAAGTGTAAGCCACCGTGACACTATTGTTCTTTCTTTTTTTTTATAAATGTCAAATGATAATGTCAATGAGGGATTTTTAATCACTGCTATGTTGAAATTGTAACTAATATTGATACTGTTGTTGATAATATTCATTTTTGTTTAACTACTTTTGGTTTGTTCTGTGTCGTGTTTGTGTCTCATCTCAATTGCTCTGTTTATTGCAGTTCTTAGTGTTGCTGGGTCGGGTTTGGTTTTGGAATTGGATTGCAATAAAATAAAATAATAATGAAAAAAATAAAAAATAAAAAAAACGATTTTTTTTTAATGAGAATCGATTCTGAATCGCACAACTTGAGAATCGCGATTCGAATTCGAATCAATTTTTTCCCACACCCCTAATATATATATATATATATATATATATATATACAAAAATTACACATATACATACATACAGTATATATATATATATATATATATATATATATATATATATATATATATATATATATATATATATATATATATATAATTTTTTAAATCCCACGTCATAAAATACAACATGACAATAGCATGTTTTCCATGCAACTTGAAGTATTGCATGAAGTATTTGTTTCAGGAATGGAAGTACTTACAGTTCATTAGTCTTCGCTCCAATCACTGCCCTCCTTTTCCCCCATCTCCTCCTCCCCACAGCAGCATAAATTGGGGCCGGCGGTGCAATGCGAAGGCCCGTACACACACACACACACACACATTCTCTCTCACACCCACTTCAGAGACACACACACACACGTTTGGAGCAGCTGCGGGATGCATCTTCTGGCTCTTTTGTGGACGCTGGGCTTCCTGCTCAAAGAAGCAAACACATGGGGCTTCAGGAACGGGATATTTCACAACTCCATATGGCTTGGTAAGGCAAATGATAGTATTAACACATCGTTAAAAGTCATGTAATACTACTTATTTATCTTTATGGAAGAAAATAATACTACCTATTCTTATTTGTGGAAGGAAGTTACAACACGCATTATTTAAACCCATTATATTTCTACTTATTCATCTTTATATGTCATATAATTCACTAATAAAAAACATTTTTGCGGAATTAAATAATACAGTAAAAACTAAACTGGCAGCTCAGTCGCCAGAATTTTACCATAAACTTTATGGTCGTTTTTACACCCAAAGTACTGTAAATGGAAAACGGTGCCACAGTTACTGACCTGACAGTTTTTTTTATTGTAAAATCTAGTTGTTGTTTTACAGTGTAGTTACATCTTTGTGAAAGAAAATAAGATACTCAATAAAAATCTGTAGGTTCATAGTAAAAATCAGCTTTGTCGTAAAATTTACAGTATTTTTTTTTACACAGAGTTATTGTAAATTTAAAAAACGTACCATTGTTATTTTTTAAGTAAAATTATGGTGACAGAGCTGCCGTTTTTGGGGGGTAAATCTATGGTGGTTGTCTTCAAAGTTGACAAAAGATTTTAAAGTGTGTTCAAATTTTACGAATAACTCAAAATTGTCTTCACAATTCACGAAAGACTAAGTTTTTGAAAGACTTTTACTCATTTTCAAAATGTATGAAAGACTTGAACTTTTATTCAAAGTTAAGATTTTTTAAAGTTTACAAAATATTTTTTTTTACATAAAACTCCAAATCGTCTTGGAATTTTATGACAGACTTGAAATTGTCAAAGTTAAGAAATACTTTTTGTTGTTGTTAAAGTTGACAAAGTTGGTGTCAAAGTTTACAAAACATTCGAAATTGTTGCTAAAGTTTACAAAATATGTTTTTTTTACAGAACACTCAAAGTCGTCTTCAAAGTTTGCAAAAGATTATAAATCATTTTCAAGGTTTACGAAAAACTCACAAATAATTAAAAAAATGATACATTGTACCAAAAAAAATCTGTACATTTTACAGTAAAAAAACTAACTGGCAGCTCAGTCGCCAGAATTCTACCATAAACTTTATGCTCGTTTTTACACCGAATTACTGTAAATGGAAAACGGTGCCAACGTTACTGACCTGACAGTTTTTTATTGGAAAATCTAGTTGTTTTACAGTGTAGTTACATCTTTGTGGAAGGAAATAAGATACTCAAAAAAAATCTGTAGGTTCATGGTAAAAATCAGTTTATCGTAAAATTTACAGTATTTTTTTTTTTTTTACAGAGAATTATTATAAATTTAAAAACGGTAATTAATTAATTAATATTTTAAAAGTAACATTTTTTATTTAGTTTTTTTTACTGTTAAATCTATGGTGGTCGTTTTTACAGTACATTACTGTAAATAGAAGACTCACAATCGTCTTTAGAGTTTTGGAAAGATTTTAAATCATTTTCAAAATACATTAAAGACTTGAAGTTGTTTTCAAAGTTAAGATTTTAACAAGTCTAATATTTTGGATCATCTTTAACCCTTGCAAAAAAAAATTCAAATCCTCTTCAAAGTTTACTAACAACGCCAAATTATCTTCAAACTTATTAAATAGTTTAATTAATCTTTACAGTTTAGAAAATACCTGAAACTATCTTCAAAGTTAATATTTTAAATTGTTTTCAAAGTCTACAAAAGACACAAAATCGTCTTCAAAGTTTACGAAAGATTTTTTTTTACAAAAACTTGAAATCGTCTTCAAAGTTTATGACAGACTTGTTGCTAAAGTTGACAACAGTTAAAATAGTTGTAAAAGTTTACGAAACATTCAACATTGTCTTTAAAGTTTACGAAATATTTTTCACAAAACACTCAAATTGCAAAAGATTATACATCAACTTAAAAGTTTTATAAATCCTCTTCAAAGTTTACGAAAGACTCAAAAATATTACAATCTTATTAAAATCTGTAGATTTTACAGTAAAAAAATAATTGGCAGCTCAGTCGCCAGAATTTTACCATAAATGTATGGTCGTTTTTACACCAAAGTACTGTAAATGGAAAACGGTGCCAATGTTACTGACCTGACAGGTTTTTTAGCGTAAAATTTATGTGTACTTGTTCACTATTAAAACATCTCTGTAACAGAAAATAATATACTGAAAAAAAATATTACAATTGTATGGTTAAAAATCATCTTAGTTGCCAGTTTATCGTAAAATGTTCAGTGTTTTGTACACTGAATTATTGTAAATTGAAAAACGCTCGCTGAAAATTTTAATTTCCCCTCGGGGATTAATAAAGTATTTCTGATTCTGATTATTTTTTAAGTAAAATTTTGGCGACTGAGCTGCCACTATTTGGGTTTTTTTTCCATTAAAGCTATGGTTTTACAGTACTTTACTGTGAATTTAGAAAAACTGGTACCATTTTTTCTTTAACCTACGGTCATTTTTTACACCAAATTATTGTAAATAGAAAAACGATCCCACGTTTATTTTTACAGTAAAATTATGGCGACTAAGCTTCCGGACTTATTTTTACTGTAAAATATACAAACTTTTTTTGACAGTCTACTTATTTATTCAAAAACAACTCGGTGGAAGGGAATCCTACTTATTATTATTGCTGTTGTTCTTCTAGTCTGAACAAGTACTTTGCTGTTTCTACTACTTAAATCAGTGGTTCTCAACCTTTTTTCAGTGATGTACCCCATGTGAAATTTGTTTTAATTCAAGTACCCCCTAATCAGAGCAAAGCATTTTTGGTTGAAAAAAAGAGATGAAGAAGTAAAATACAGCACTATGTCATCAGTTTCTGATTTATTAAATTGTATAACAGTGCAAAATATTGCTCATTTGTAGTGGTCTTTCTTGAACTATTTGGAAAAAAAGAGGTTTTTATTTATACTTACAAAAGATTTTTGAATTGTTGCTATTTTTAGAATATTAAAAAAAACCTCACGTACCCCTTGGCATACCTTCAAGTACCCCCAGGGGTACGCGTACCCCCATTTGAGAACCACTGACTTAAATGACTTACTTATTGCATGAAAATACAGTAAACATATGAGAAACATGTAATAGTCACAAGGATGCCAGTCTGACAACGTCGATCAAAACGGAGCGTTGGTGTCTTGGAAGTGACGGGTAAACGTGAGCACACCTGGGAGAAAGGCTAATAATAAGCTGATCGTACGTTCTTAATGTACGGTGTCGTGTCGCCATGACCGCCAAATATGATGGAGCGTAGTCTAGCATGTCTGCGAGTCAAGCATGCGTGAAGACTCCCCTTGGAGGAGGCCAGAGAACGAGCTGCTCGTTAAGTCAGCAATAAAACAGTTCACTTCATTTCAGGTTCATAGTTCATACAGAGTAGGGTGTGTCTCGTCACCATGTTCCTGTTCCTGGTCATAACTCTTCATTGGCCTATATATGACTAAGTCTTGGGAAATCCTACCAAAAAAATTAAGAATCTTTGATGAACCGAACTTACAATTTAGTCTTCAAGCTAACTTACGTTTATTTCATGAACTGATTTTTGGAGTCTTCAATGGACATATTGCACATTTTTTGTTCCATTAAATACCCTTTGGAATTCCTCAAAGATTGAGGAATACTGTCAGATTATGTAAAGGTCACATTATAAAAACACAAATGTTAGCATCTAAATCTGGCGTTGATGTTTACGAAAACATCTACGCTAGATCTGTGTTTTTGTAAACACAGTTTAATTACAAAAACACATTCATTAGGTTCTAGATGAAATGTTGATGTTAACGCAATCATTTACGTTATATTTGTTACAAGTTAGAATACAAAATCAAGTTAGTTAGCTTGTAGAATAAATAGTCTTATGTTTACAAAAACATCTACCGTATTTTTCGGAGTATAAGTCGCTCCGGAGTATAAGTCGCACCGGCCGAAAATGCATAATAAAGAAGGGAAAAAAACATATATAAGTCGCACTGGAGTATAAGTCGCATTTTTTGGGGAAATGTATTTGATAAAAGCCAACACCAAGAATAGACATTTGAAAGGCAATTTAAAATAAAGAGTAGTGAACAACAGGCTGAATAAGTGTACGTTATATGAGGCAAAAATAACCAACTGAGAACGTGTTAACGTAACATATTATGGTAAGAGTCATTCAAATAACTATAACATATAGAACATGCTATACGTTTACCAAACAATCTGTCACTCCTAATCGCTAAATCCCATGAAATCTTATACGTCTAGTCCCTTACTCTAATGAGCTAAATAATAAAATTTGATATTTTACGGTAATGTGTTAATAATTTCACACATAAGTCGCTCCTGAGTATAAGTCGCACCCCCGGCCAAACTATGAAAAAAACTGCGACTTATAGTCCGAAAAATACGGTACGTTAGATTCGTCAAAGTTAAATGACAAAAACACGTATGTTAGCTTCCAAATCAAATGTTGATGTTTATGAAAACATCTATATTATATCCGTGTTTTCGTAAAAAAAAGTTAATGTACAATAACGTGTATATTAGGTGCTAGATGAAATGTAGATGTTCATAAAAACACCTAAGTTAGATTGGCAGAAGTTAAATGACAAAAACACGTATGTTAGCGTCTTGGTTAAATACTCTCTATGTTTACAAAGAAAATCCATGTTAGATTTGTTTACATTTTAATTACGAAATCACTTACATTAGCTTTTTAGAATAAATGTTGGTGCTTACGAAAACATATTGTGAGATTTGTCCATACTTGCGTTAGCCTCTAGATTAAATACTCTTAATGTTTACAAAAACATCTACGTTAGATTTGTTCAATTTTTCTAAATCACCTATGTTAGCTTTTAGAATAAATGTTGAAGTTTACGAAAACATCTACTTTAGAGTTGTCAAAAGTTAAAGTACAAAAACACATATGTTATTAGCTTCTAGATGAAATACTCTTTTTGTTTAATAAAACATCCACGTTAGATTTGTTAAGAGTTAAATTATGAAAAAACGTATGTTAGTTTTTAGAATAAATGTTGATGTGAGATCAATATCTACATTAGATTTGTCATAAAGTAAAGTACAAAATCACATATGTTCGGTTCTAAATTAAATAGTCTTTATGTTTACGAAAACATCTACGTTACACCCGTCAGAGATTAAAATACAGAAACACGTGTTAGATTCTAGAGTTTATGCTAATGTTTATGAAAACGTCTACATTAGATCCTTGTTCTCGTTAACAAAGTTAAAATACAAAAACACGTATCTTAGGTTCTAGATGAAATGTTGTCTACGTCAGATTCGTCAAAAATTTTAATACAAAAACACGCATGTTCGCTTCTCGAATAAATTGTTTCTATGTTTACAAAAACATCTACATTAGGTAAATGACAAAAATATGAATGTTAGCTTTTAGACTAAATGTTGATGTTTTTGAAAACAACTACAATAATTCCGTCAAAAGTTAACAATAACACGTACAGTTTCGAGATGGAATGGTCTTTATGTTCATGAAAACATTTACATGAATTCCCTCAAAAGTTAAATTACAAAAACACGTATGTTAGCTTCTAAAATAAAGAGTCTCTGTGTTTACGAAAACATCTACGTTAAATTTGTTGAAAGTTAAATTACAAAAACATGTATGTTCGCTTCTAGATTAAATAGTTTTATGTTTACGAAAACATCAACATTACACCCACCTAAAATAAAATACAAAAAAGTGTGTTAGCTTCTAGATCAAATGTTTGTTTATGAAAACGGTTATTATTAATTTATATAAATTATTATATAAATACTAAATCATGTATGTTAGCTTGTAAATTATATAGTGTTTATGTTTACGAAAAAAATCTACGTTATATTTAAAATACAAACACTCGTACGTTAGTTTCTAGATTAAATAGTCTGAATGTTTACGAAAACATCTACGTTAGATTTGCTACAAGTTAAAATACAAAATCACATACGTTAGTTTGTAGATGAACTCGTCTGTATGTTTACGAAATAATCTACGTTATATTTGTTACAAGTTAAAATACAAACACGCGTACATTAGTTTCCAGATGAAATAGTCTGTATGTTTACGAAAACATACACGTTAGACTTGCTACAAGTTAAAATACGAAATCACATATGTTAGCTTGTAGATGAAATAGTCTGTTTACAAAAACATCTACGATAGATTTGCCACAAGTTAAAATACAAAATAACATACGTTAGTTTGTAGATGAACTCGTCTGTATGTTTACGAAATAATCTACGTTAGATTTGTTTACAAGTTAAAATACAAACACGCGTACATTAGTTTGTAGATGAAAAAGTCTGTATGTTTACAAAAACATCTATGTTAGATTTGCCACAAGTTAAAATACAAAATCACATACGTTAGTTTGTAGATGAACTTGTCTGTATGTTTACGGAATAACCTACGTTAGATTTGTTACACTCCTCTATGAGCTGCCACCTTATCGCGGTAGAAGAGTTTGCGTGTCCCAATGATCCTAGGAGATATGTTGTCCGGGGGCTTTATGCCCCCTGGTAGGGTCTCCCAAGACAAACTGGTCCTAGGTGAGGGATCAGACAAAGAGCAGCTCAAGACCTCTATGAAGAATACAAACGAAGGACCCAGATTTCCCTCGCCCGGACGCGGGTCACCGGGGCCCCCCTCTGGAGCCAGGCCCGGAGGTGGTGAGTTGGCTGCGATGGTGGGGGAGTATACCGGACAGACCTGGCAGGCCCAACGCATTGTGAGGGTTTGCTGGGAATGCCTGGCAGAGAGAGTTTCAATTCCCGCCTCCGGAAGAACTTTGAACATGTCACGAGGGAGGCGCTGGACATTGAGTCCGAGTGGACGATGTTCCGTACCTCTATTGTCGAAGCGGCCGATTGGAGCTGTGGCCGCAAGGTGGTTGGTGCCTGTCGTGGCGGTAATCCTAGAACCCGCTGGCACCAGTGGTGAGGGATGCCGTCAAACTGAAGAAAGAGTCCTATCGGGCTCTTTTGGCTCATTGGACTCCGGAGGCAGCCGACAGGTACCGACAGGCCAAGCGGTGTGCGGCTTCAGCGGTCGCAGAGGCAAAAACTCGGACATGGGAGGAGTTCGGGAAAGCCATGGAAAACGACTTCCAGACGGCTTTGAAGCGATTCTGGACCACCATCCGCCACCTCAGGAAGGGGAACCAGTGCAATGTCAACACCTTGTATGGTGGGGATGGTGTTCTGCTGACCTCGACTGCGGATGTTGTGGATCGGTGGAGGGAATACTTCGAAGACCTCCTCAATCCTACCAACACGTCTTCCTATGAGGAAGCAGTGCCTGGGGAATCTGTGGTGGGCTCTCTTATTTCTGGGGCTGAGGTTGCCGAGGTAGTTAAAAAGCTTCTTGGTGGCAAGGCCCCGGGGGTGGATAAGATCTGCCTGGAGTTCCTTAAGGCTCTGGATGCTGTGGGGCTGTCTTGGTTGACAAGACTCTGCAACATCGTGTGGACATCGGGGGCGGTACCTATGGATTGGCAGACCAGGGTGGTGGTTCCTCTCATTAAGAAGGGGAACTGGAGGGTGTGTTCCAACTATCGTGGCATCACACTCCTCAGCCTTCCCGGTAAGGTCTATTCAGGTGTACTGGAGAGGAGGCTACGCAGGATAGTCGAACCTCGGATTCAGGAGGAACAGTGTGGTTTTCGTCCTGGTCGTGGATTTATGGACCAGCTCTATACTCTCGGCAGGGTCCTTGAGGGTGCATGGGAGTTTGCCCAACCAGTCCACATGTGCTTTGTGGACTTGGAGAAGGCATTCGACCGTGTACCCCGGGAAGTCCTGTGGGGAGTGCTCAGAGAGTATGGGGTAACGGACTGTCTGATTGTGGCAATCCGTTCCCTGTATGATCAGTGTCAGAGCTTGGTCCGCATTGCCGGCAGTAAGTCGGACCCGTTTCCAGTGAGGGTTGGACTCTGCCAAGGCTGCCCTTTGTCACCGATTCTGTTCATAACTTTTATGGACAGTGCTGCTTTTTGCAGATGATGTGGTCCTGATGGCTTCATCTGGCCAAGATCTTCAACTCTCACTGAATCGGTTCGCAGCCGAGTGTGAAGCGACTGGAATGGGAATCAGCACCTCCAAGTCCGAGTCCATGGTTCTCGCCCGGAAAAGGGTGGAGTGCCATCTCCGGGTTGGGGAGGAGATCTTGCCCCAAGTGGAGGAGTTCAAATACCTCGGAGTCTTGTTCACGAGTGAGGGAAGAGTGGATCGTGAGATCGACAGGCGGATCGGTGCAGCGTCTTCAGTAATGCGGACGCTGTATCGATCCGTTGTGGTGAAGAAGGAGCTGAGCGGAAGGCAAAGCTCTCAATTTACCGGTCGATCTACGTTCCCATCCTCACCTATGGTCATGAGCTTTGGGTTACGACCGAAAGGACAAGATCACGGGTACAAGCGGCCGAAATGAGTTTCCTCCGCCGGGTGGCGGGGCTCTCCCTTAGCGATAGGGTGAGAAGCTCTGTCATCCGGGGGGAGCTCAAAGTAAAGCTGCTGCTCCTCCACATCGAGAAGAGCCAGATGAGGTGGTTCGGGCATCTGGTCAGGATGCCACCTGAACGGGCACGTCCGACCGGTAGGAGGCCACGGGGAAGACCTATGACACGTTGGGAAGACTATCTCTCCCGGCTGGCCTGGGAACGCCTCGGGATTCCCCGGCAGGAGCTGGACGAAGTGGCTGGGTAGAGGAAAATCTGGGTTTCCCTGCTTAGGCTGCTGCCCCCGCGACCCGACCTCGGATAAGCGGAAGAAGATGGATGGATAGATTTGTTACAAGTTAAAATACAAACACGCGTACATTAGTTTCTAGATGAAATAATCTGTTTGTTTATAAAAACATCCACGTTAGCTTTGCTACAAGTTAAAATACAAAATCACATATGTTAGCTTGTAGATTAAATAGTTTGTATGTTTACGAAATAATCTACGTTAGATTTGTTACAAGTTCCATCCATTAATTTTCTACCGCTTGTCCCTTTCGGGGTCACGGGGGGCTGCTGGAGCCTATCTCAGCTGCATTCGTTAAAATACAAACTCACATATGTTAGCTTGTCGATGAAATAGTCTGTATGTTTACAAAACATCTATGTTAGATTTGGTACAAGTTAAAATACAAAATGAAGTACCGGTATGTTAGCTTGTAGATGAAATAGTCTATGTTTACAAAAACATCTACATCAATCAATCAATCAATCAATCAATGTTTATTTATATAGCCCTAAATCACATGTGTCTCAAAGGGCTGCACAAGCCACAACGACATCCTCAGTACAAAGCCCACATAAGGGCAAGGAAAAACTCACCCCAGTGGGACGTCGATGTGAATGACTATGAGAAACCTTGGAGAGGACCGCATATGTGGGTAACCCCCCCCCCTCTAGGGGAGACCGAAAGCAATGGATGTCAAGTGGGTCTGACATAATATTGTGAGAGTCCAGTCCATAGTGGATCCAACATAATAGTAAGAGTCCAGTCCATAGTGGGGCCAGCAGGACACCATCCCGAGCGGAGACGGGTCAGCAGCGCAGAGATGTTCCCAGTCGATGCACAGGCGAGCGGTCCACCCCGGGTCCCGACTCTGGACAGCCAGCACTTCATCCATGGCCACCGGACCTGTGCCCCCCCCCCCCCCTCCACAAGGAATAGGGGAGCAGAGGAGAAAAGAAAAGAAACGGCAGATCAACTGGTCTAACAGGGGGGCTATTTAAAGGCTAGAGTATACAAATGAGTTTTAAGATGGGACTTAAATGCCTCTACTGAGGTAGCATCTCTAATTGTTACCGGGAGGGCATTCCATAGTACTGGAGCCCGAATAGAAAACGCTCTATAGCCCGCAGACTTTTTTTGGGCTCTGGGAATCACTAATAAGCCGGAGTTCTTTGAACGCAGATTTCTTGGCGGGACATATGGTACAATGCAATCGACAAGATAGGACGGAGCTAGACCGTGTAGTATTTTATACGTAAGTAGTAAAACCTTAAAGTCACATCTTAAGTGCACAGGAAGCCAGTGCAGGTGAGCCAGTATAGGCGTAATATGATCAAACTTTCTTGTTCTTGTCAAAAGTCTAGCAGCCGCATTTTGTACCAATTGTAGTCTTTTAATGCTAGACATAGGTTTGTTACAAGTTCAAATACAAAATGATGTATGTTAGCTTATAGAATAAATGTTAAAGTTGAATTGTCTTCTCTGTTTGACAGAACAAGCCGCAGGAGTTTACCACCGGGAGTCTCGTAAAGGCCGATACCAGCTGACGTACAACGAGGCCAAAGCCGTGTGCCAATACGAGGGCGGGTCTCTGGCCACTTACGAGCAGCTGGAGGCCGCCAGACAAATAGGTATGAGAATCTGGAGGCAGTTAGAACCCTGGAATGCTGTTAACCCTTTCATGTTCATTTGGAGGCTGTAGGTCGCAGGCAAACAATGAATTCAATGTAAATGTTACGCCATTTTGAAGACATCCCTGGAGTGGTGTAAAAGCGTTAACACCTTATCGGGTGGGTGACATCACCCTCCCGTGGCACTGGGATGGAGTCCAGCCACTCTGGTACCACGAATTCGACCAATCACCTGTCAGCAGTTCCCCTCGTCAAAGCGGGAGGTCTGGCTTTTGGCAGGGGTCTGCTCCTTGTAATGGGAACACTGACTCCACAATACGTCTGCTGACGCTCATTAGGAGGTTCTGGTCCTCTCCACTGGGTGCGGTGGGGAAAGAATGATCACGCTCGCTTTTTTGTTGTTGTTTAGGTTTCCACGTGTGTGCCGCCGGGTGGTTCGATAAAGGCCGAGTGGGCTACCCCATCGTCAGGGCGGGCGCCAACTGCGGCTTCGGAAAAGTCGGCATCATCAACTACGGCTACAGGTTCAACAAAAGCGAGAGATGGGACGCGTACTGCTACAACCCCAGCTGTGAGTCGACCAAGAAGTTCTCTTTTTCAAACGTTACAATAAGGGGCAGCGAAGTATCCTCACTGGTAGTGTTTGACCTGAAAACATCTTCAGTTTGTTTGAAAACATGTGCTAGCTTCGTGGTTACACCTGAAACTAGCTGATGTTCATGAAAACAAATTAACTAAATGGTCCTCAAATTTAAAAAAAAAGAAAGACTCAAAATTGTCTTCAAAGTTTTTGAAAGATTTTAAATAATTTAAAAAAATACATGAACAATTTCAACTTGTATTCAAAGTTAAGATTGGAACTTGTCTTCAAAGTTTACATAATATTTGAAATCATCTTCAAATTTTCCGAAGAATTCAACTGTCTTCAAAGTTTCCGAAAGATTTTAAGTCCTCTGCAAAGTTTAAGACAGACCGGAAATTGTCAGGGTTAAAAAATATTTTAACTCGTTAAAGTAGACAAAACAGTTAATATCGTCTTCAAAGTGTACGAAAGTCAAAATCGTCCTTAAAGTTTACCAAAAAAAATTTTTTTTACAAAAGACTTAAAATCGTCTTTAAACTTTGCAAACATTTTTTAAATCGTCTTTATAGTTTACGAAAGACTCAAAAATATCTTCAAAGTTAACGAACAACTTTGAAATCGTCTTTAACATTAGATTTGAACTTTTCTTCAGATTTGACAAAGGACTTTAAATTGTCTTCCAAGTTTACAAAAGACTCGTAAATGTCCTCGAAGTTAAGAAAGATTTTAACTTGTCTGCAAAGTTGACAATGGACTTTATATTTTCTTCAAAGTTTACGAAATATTTTAAATCATCTTTAAAGTTTACAAAAGACTCAAAATTCGAAGTTCACAAATAAATTCAAATCATATTCAAAGTTTACAAATTCAAAGATTTTAACCTGTCTTTAAAGTTGACAACATATTTGAAATTGTTTTCAAAGTTTAAGAAAGATTTTAAATTGTCTTCAAAGTTTACAAAAAACTAAAAAATGTCTTCCAAGTTCACAAAATATTTGAAATCTTTTTCAAAATTTAGGAAAAACTCAAAAATCTTCTCCAAGTTAGAAATGTTAACTTGTCCTCAAAGTTGACATAGGACTTTATATTGTCTTCAAATTTTGCAAAATATTTTATATCGTCTTGAAAGTTCACAAAAGTTTTGAAATTTTTAAAGCTTACATACAATATTTTAAATGGTCTTCAAAGTTTACAAAAGACTCAAAAATGTCTTCGAAGTTAGGAAAGATTTTAAATTGTCTTCAAACTTGTTTTGAAGACTTTATATTGTCTTCCAAGTTTACGAAATATTTTATATTGTTTTGAAGGTTTACCAAAGACTCAAAATTGTCTTTAAAGTTCACAGAAAATATTTTTAAGTTGTCTTTAAAGTTTACAAAAGACTCAAAAATGTATTTGAAGTTAGGAAATATTTTAATGTGCCTTCAAAGTTTACGAAATATTCTATATCGTCTCGAAAGTTTACAAAATGTTTTGAAAACTTCAAAGCTTACAAAAAAGACTTTAAATCGTCTTCAAAGTTTACAAAAGACTCAAAAATGTCTTCTAAGTTCGGAAAGATTTTAACTTCTCTTCAAAGTTGACGAAAAACTCAAAATTGTTTTTGAAGTTTACAAAAAAGTCGAAATTGCCTTCAAAGTTTACAAAACACAAAAAATCGTCCTCAAAGTTTACAAATGAGTCTTTAGAGTTGTGTTTCCAGAAAGACTTGAAACTAAATTGTCTTTGAGAGGACATGATTGGTCGAGTTTTGGTTTTAGTTTGCTGCTTAGGAAAACATTTACCTTCAGGACATTGACTTTAGCGTTGTCAGAACAGAATTGACACGCCGTTGAAGAAGCAAAGTCTCACCGGTTCCTTTGCATTCTTTGTGTCCCAAACCACAGAAGGTAATCCTCAAAATGATCATAAAAAAACAAAAGACTTATTTTTGGATCGGTGAGTGAGAGAAAACAGTCGTGTCATGGCTGCCTGTGGTCATGTGATGACACATAAGGACCGGTCATGCCGTCTGACGCCTTGCAGACGCACGATGTCGTCGCCGCCACGACCACCGGCGTTGCACGCCAAGCACCGGTGACGATACGAGGGAGCTTAATCACTCCTCAGGGCGAGGCGCTGACTTTTTTAACGTCTGGACTGGAAGCTGCAATCTGCTCTCCGGCCGGGGACCTATCACCTTTTCCTACAAATACATTCAGCAGATACCACTGAGTCATTCGTTTGGTTGAAGAGCCCCTGAGGGACAATAGAGTAGACACTAGAAAGATAGTAAGGAATCCTTTAAAAAAAAATCCTGACATCAGATGCTGATCCGGATCAGCCTCAAACTGTAACGGACTTCATTTATCCCACAGTGGGGGGATTATGTGGTTGCAGTGCCGATTCAAAAAGTCCACAAAAAAGTATTCAAAGTAGGGCAAAAAAGTCATAAAGTTGTCTTCAAAGTTGACAAAGGACTTAAAATGTTCTTCAAAGTTAAGGAACTATTTTTAAATAATCTTCAAACCTTACAAAAGACTCGGGATCATCTCCAAAGTTGATAAAAAATGTCAAACCGTCTTTAAAGTTTACAAAATATTTCAATTGTCTTCAAAGTTTACAAAAGACCTGTTTTGAAATTGACGAAAGACTCGAAATCGTCCTCAAAGTTTTCGGAGGTTTTAAATAATTATTTTAATTTATAAAAGACTTGAACTTGTATTCAAAGTTAAGATTTTTACTTGGCTTCAAAGTTTACAAAAGATTTAGAATCTATTTTAAAACTTACGAAATATTTATAAATCATCTTCAAAGTTTACAAAAGACTCAAAATCATCTCCAAAGTTTATGAAAAATGTCAAACCGTCTACAAAGTTTACAAAATATTTCAATTGTCTTCAAAGTATACAAAAGATTCAAAATTGTTTTCAAAGTTTACGAAAGACTCAAAATTGTTGTCAAAATTTACGAAAGACTCGAAATTGTCCTCAAAGTTTTCGGAAGCTTTTATATAATTTAAAAAATGTATAGAAGACTTGAACTGGTATTCAAAATTAAGATTTTTACTTGTCTTCAAGGTTTATAACATTTTTTGAATCATTTTTAAAATGTACACAATATTTTTAATTTATCTTCAAAGTTTACAGAAGGCTCGAAATCATCTCCAAAGTTTACGAAAAATGTCAAACTGTCTTCAAAGTTTACGAAATATTTTAATTGTCTTCAAAGTTTACAAAAGACTCAAAATTGGTGTCAAAATTTTCAAAAGACTCGAAATGGTCCACAAAGTTTTCGAAAATTTTAAAATAATTTTTTTAATTTATGAAAGACTTGAACTTGTATTCAAAGTTAAGATCCTTACTTGTCTTCAAAGTTCATAAAATATTTTGAATCATTTTGAAATGTACAAGATATTTTTAATTTATCTTCAAAGTTTACAAAAGGCTCGAAATCATCTCCAAAGTTTATGAAAAATGTCAAACCGTCTTCAAACTTTACGAAATATTTCAATTGTCTTAAAAGTTTGCAAAAGACTCAAAAATGTTGTCAATATTTACAAAAGACTCGAAATGGTCCACAAAGTTTTCGGAAGTTTTAAAATATTTTTTTTAATTTATGAAAGACTTGACTTTGTATTCAAAGTTAAGATTTGTACTTGTCTTCAAAGTTTACGAAAGACTCAATTGTTTTTAAAATTTACGAAAGACTCGAAATCGTCCACAAAGTTTTTGGAAGTTTTTAAATAATTTTGAACATTTATAAAATATTTTAACTTGTATTGCATGTTAAGATTTTTACTTGTCTTCAAAGTTTATAAAAGATTTTTAATCATTTTTAAAATGTACAAAATATTCTTAAATAATCTTCAAACTTTACAAAAGGCTTGAAATCATCTCCAAAGCTTGTGAAAAATGTCAAACTGTCTTCAAAGTTTACGAAATATTTCAATTGTCTTCAAACTATACAAAAGACTCAAAATTGTTTTTTGAAATTTCCGAAAGACTGGAAATCGTCCTCAAAGTTTTTGGAGGTTTTTAAATCATTTTTAAAATGTATGAAAGACTTGAACTTGTATGCAAAATAAGTTTTTTTTCTTGTTTTCAAAGTTTACAAAAGATTTTGAATCAATGTAAAATTTTACGAAAAACATGTGATCCAAAATGAAAAAATTCAAAGTCAGGAAAGTGCCATACCTCTATGTGCAGTCCCAAAGGGTTTAAGCCAAAAGATAAAAACTCATGAAAACACAAAGGAGGCTATAAAAGACAAATGCAGTGACAAACTAAAAACGAGTCATCAATAATACATATTGCACGCATACAGTTGCAACATGCATAGATAAACAGTGTTTGGAAAACTACTTTTTAAAACATAATTAATTATAGTTATTTGTTACTTCGTCAAAAAAGTAATTGAAATAAGTAATGGGATTACTTTTTTAATAAATGTACTTAATTACTTTGGAAAGTAATTATTGCGTTGCTTTGAAAAAATCTGGCGTATGCAGTTGCAAGACGTTTCATAAAAGCAGAGTGTGTGCCTTTAAAAGGCGGTGCCTGTTGCCAAGTGACATGTGACAGCGGGGCAGCCAGAGAGAGCAGCATTAGCTCAGCTGTGTTTGTTAGCTCTGTTGCATATTTTACTGGATTGTTACCTCTGGTTAATAAAGGTATTGAATATGCTTCCGTGGCTGTAAAAAAATGGCAGATCAGTTGTCATAATTTTACCGTAAAAATAAAAGTGGTAGCGTTTTTTTATTTACAGTAACGCACTGTAAAAACTATGACAATAGATTTTACTTTAAAAAATGGCAGATCATCCGCCATAATTTTTTGATTTACAATAAAGCACTGCAAAAAAAGGACTAGGTTTTACAGTAAAAAAAAACGTGCTTCCATTTACAGTAATTTGCTATAAAAACAATGAAAATAGATTTTACAAAAAAGTGTTTCCATTTAGGGTAATTTGCTGTAAAAACAATATAAATAGATTTTACGTCAAAAAAAGGTTTTCCATTTACCGGTACAGTAATTCGCAGTAAAAACAATGAACATAGATTTTACAAAAAAATTCTTCCATTTACAGTAATTTGCTGTAGAAACAATGAAAATAGACTTTACTAAAAAAAATTTCCATTTATTGTAATTCGCTGTAAAAACAATTAAAATTGATTTTATGTAAAAAAACCCAAAAAACATTTCCATTTACAGTAATTTGCAGCAAAATCAATATAAATTTATTTTACGTCAAAAAATGTTTTTCCATATACAGAAATTTGCTATAAAAACAATGAAAATACATTTCACGTTTAAAAACGTAAAATAAATTTTACGTAGAAAAATATATTTCTCCATTTACAGTAATTTGCTGTAAAAAAAATGAATATAGATTTTACATAAAAAAAGATTTTCCATTTACAGTAATTTGCTATAATCCATCCATCCATCCATTTTCTACCGCTTGTCCCTTTTGGGGTCGCGGGGGGCTGGAGCCTATCTCAGCTGCATACGGGCGGAAGGCGGTTTACACCCTGGACAAGTCGCCAGCTCATCACCAGGCCAACACAAATAGACAGACAACTTTCACACTCACATTCACACACTAGGGCCAATTTTTAGTGTTTTCACTATTACTAATTTGCTATAAAAACAATGAAAATAGATTTTACATAAAAAATAGTTTTTCCATTTACAGTTACTACTTGCTGTAAAAACAATGAAAATAGATTTTATGTAAAAAAAAAAAAAGTTTTTCCATTTACAGTAATTCGCTGTAAAACCCACAACTCTGGTGTCCGAGCTGCCAGTTTTTGGCGGCAGTTGTCAGCTGAGCGCAATGTTTGGTGTCTTACAGCCAAAGAGTGCGGCGGTGTTCTGACGGACCAGCAGAAGGTCATCCAGTCTCCGGGGTTCCCCGAGGACTACCAGGACGAGCAGATCTGCTACTGGCACATCCGCGCGCGTCTGGGCCAGAGGATCCTCCTGCACTTCGTGGAGTTCGACGTGGAGGACGACACGGCGTGCCTGGCCGACTACCTGGAAGTGTACGACAGCTACGACGACGTGTCCGGATTCGCTGGCAGGTGAGAGGGGGGCGGGGCCAAAGATGGCCGAGCTCTTCTCCCAATTTAGAGCGGAACTTAAGAAATATGTACAAACCCCGTTTCCATATGAGTTGGGAAATTGTGTTAGATGTAAATATAAACGGAATACAATGATTTGCAAATCCTTTTCAACCCATATTCAATTGAATGCACTAAAAAGACAACATATTTGATGTTCAAACTCATAAACTTTTTTTTTTTTGCAAATAATAATTAACTTAGAATTTCATGGCTGCAACACGTGCCAAAGTAGTTGGGAAAGGGCATGTTCACCACTGTGTTACATGGCCTTTCCTTTTAACAACACTCAGTAAACGTTTGGGGACTGAGGAGACACATTTTTGAAGCTTCTCAGGTACCTGCACTCTTTTACTATGAAGCCACGTTGATGTAATACGTGGCTTGGCATTGTCTTGCTGAAATAAGCAGGGGCGTCCATGGTAACGTTGCTTGGATGGCAACATATGTTGCTCCAAAACCTGTATGTACCTTTCAGCATTAATGGCGCCTTCACAGATGTGTAAGTTACCCATGTCTTGGGCACTAATACACCCCCATACCATCACAGATGCTGGCTTTTCAACTTTGCGCCTATAACAATCCGGTTGGTTCTTTTCCTCTTTGGTCCGGAGGACACGATGTCCACAGTTTCCAAAAACAATTTGAAATGTGGACTCGTCAGACCACAGAACACTTTTCCACTTTGTATCAGTCCATCTTAGATGAGCTCAGGCCCAGCGAAGCCAACGGCGTTTCTGGGTGTTGTTGATAAACGGTTTTCGCCTTGCATAGGAGAGTTTTAACTTGCACTTACAGATGTAGCAACCATCTGTAGTTACTGACAGTGGGTTTCTGAAGTGTTCCTGAGCCCATGTGGGGATATCCTTTACACACTGATGTCGCTTGTTGATGCAGTACAGCCTGAGGGATCGAAGGTCACGGGCTTAGCTGCTTACGTGCAGTGATTTCTCCAGATTCTCTGAACCCTTTGATGATATTACGGACCGGAGATGGTGAAATTTCTGAATTCCTTGCAATAGCTGGTTGAGAAAGGTTTTTCTTAAACTGTTCAACAATTTGCTCACGCATTTGTTGACAAAGTGGTGACCCTCGCCCCATCCTTGTTTGTGAATGACTGAGCATTTCATGGAATCTACTTTTATACCCAATCATGTCACCCACCTGTTCCCAATTTGCCTGTTCACCTGTGGGATGTTCCAAATAAGTGTTAGATGAGCATTCCTCAACTTTATCAGTATTTATTGCCACCTTTCCCAACTTCTTTGTCACGTGTTGCTGGCATCAAATTCTAAAGTTAATGATTATTTGCACACAAAAAAAAGTTTAACAGTTTGAACATCAAATATGTTGTCTTTGTAGCATATTCAACTGAATATGGGTTGAAAATGATTTGCAAATCATTGTATTCCGTTTATATTTACATCTAACACAATTTCCCAACTCATATGGAAACGGGGTTTGTATATTTTCCTATCAGGTTTTGTGGCGATTATCTACCAGAAGACATCATCAGCACAGGTGAGTCGTCATTTCACACGGCACGAACGTGAAAGAATCCTGTTATGATTTTATTATTCTGCAGGAAACGTGATGACGCTCAAGTTCCTGTCGGACGCGTCGATCACCGCCGCCGGCTTCCAGCTGCAATACTTTGCTTTGGACGCGTCTGCACTGTTGCAGAACTACACCGACTACTTCCACTGACCTCTTTCAAGACATATTAGCACTGACTACTTCCTGGTCGGGCCAAGACTTGACCTCCATCTTTTCCCGCTATATTAAAATAAAATACCAGCCAATTGTTGTCAACTGCATAATTATGAATACATAAAACGCTCAAAGACCAAACTAGTGTGTTTGTATGCATCATTCATGTTCTGGTTTGTCAATACACTATTACGGAACAGGAGAAGCTCTTACCTCAAAAGCAATGAAATGAAATCCATCCATTTTCTACCACTTGTCCCTTTTTGGGGTCGCGGTGGGTGCTGGAGCCTATCTCAGCTGCATTCGAGCGGAAGGAGGTGTACACCCTGGACCATCAATTAATTAATTCAATTAGTGCTTCAATTCAATTAATCTTGAGTTGAGGTATCACTATTATAAAACAATTCCATCCATCCATCCATTTTCTACCGCTTATTCCCTTTTGGGGTCGCGGGGGGCGCTGGAGCCTATCTCAGCTACAATCGGGTGGAAGGCGGGGTACACCCTGGACAAGTCGCCACCTCATCGCAGGGCCAACGCAGATAGACAGACAACATTCACACTCACATCCACACACTAGGGCCAATTTAGTGTTGCCAATCAACTTATCCCCAGGTGCATGTCTTTGGAGGTGGGAGGAAGCCGGAGTACCCGGAGGGAACCCACGCAGTCACGGGGAGAACATGCAAACTCCACACAGAAAGATCCCGAGCCCGGGATTGAACCCAAGACTACTCAGGACCTTTGTATTGTGAGGCAGATGCAATAACCCCTCTGCCACCGTGAAGCCCATAAAACAATTCGAAGCTTGAAATATAATTACATAAAATATTTGCGAGGGAAAAAACTTTAAGAGAAAAAATTAGAATGAAACAAAGTGATACATTCTTAAATTTGTCTTTGACATAAATTGATTTTACAATATTAACTCGAAATATTTAGTGATAATGAAGAAAATGTTGTGTTCTAAGTAAAACCAGTGAATATTTAGTAAAAGTCAGTGTATGTTTTAGTCGTTTAATTTTTTTAAGAATGGGAATTTAAAAAACTAAAAACTATATTTATTTATCAGTGTCAAAGAGCAACAACCAGACCCGGGTTGGTTTTCATTTTATATTCAATACAAGAAAAATTTTAATGAAAAAAAAAAACCATTTATATTTCTTATTCTGATACCAGAAGAACCGGAAGTTGTATTTAAAAAAGACAAGACTGCGTACTGGTCTGTAGAGAAAAGACAGTGTGGTCTTGTGTCATGGATCATTGTCAGAATCAGAATCATATTTATTGGCCAAGTATGTAATATGTTTTATATATAAACACAGGAAACTACACCACATTGTTTTTTTTCCTCCAGGCTTTTCCGCGGGGTTGTATTAAATAGCAACTTCCGGTTCCGGTGTCGCAATGTGAGAAAACATCTGTTTTTGGTCCTTTTTTTCGTTTTCAGCTAATTGATTATTTGTATTATTATAAGACAAAATATAGAATATAAAACATTTGTTCAGATCTAAATTATTGCTTTTCGACGGCTTTGTTTTTCAATTGTATGTTTTGTGTTGCAACATAAAATGATCATAAACCACTCGTGTTTTGTTTTTATGACTAAAATATACGGTTTACATGACTTTTGTCATGTATTATTCTCCCTTTTGCTGTAAATTTTGTCGTCATCGTGCTCCTTATAAGGTAAAAACGGGGGCTGGGCCGGATGTGACGTCATTGGGGTCAAAGGTGATTTGACGTCTCCGAGAGGTTTGGCGCCAGCTATTTCGCGGGACGAAAGCACAAGGCGTCGTGTTTTCAAACACAAGCAAAAAAGGCCGAGTGTCGTGCAGAGAGCAAGCCGAGGTGCTGAGCTCGATAGGCGGACACTTTAGTAGCGCTCGTCCCCTTCTCGGTTTTCTGCTTCGAACAGTGCGTCATCTCTGCGGACCGCCAGGTGAGCTTATGAGGAGTTTCGCGTGTGCGTGGGGCGTATGTTTAACTGTCTGACACTAAATTAAATGCTTGCATTATTATCTAATTGTCGTGTATTGTACGTCCCAATAAACACTAATATATGTTAGCCAATAGCTGTTAGCTTAGCACACGCGTGTTCGCTGCGCGCTTGCTAGCTAAGCTACATTGCTAGTTAACTATGTAACATTCTTGCGAGTTTCTAAAATGTGTGACAAGTGTTTGTAAGCAATCATAATACTCGTAAGAAAAGTGTCTTGTAATACGCTGTTATTTGTCTGCGTGATGAGACAACGGGGCTGCTAATGGTGTGGTGTGTTAGCATTGGTTAGCATTAGCTGTTTACCTATAATCGCACACATTATCTATCTTACTTTTTTTTTATACCTGTTATATGTTTTGATACTACTCATGTGGAAGTTGTTTTATTGGTCCTCTGAGTCAGTTTCTATATTTGAATCTCCCCATAGGAAACAATGGGAATGGAAATAGTCTATTCCAGGGTCAAACTTTCCCCTTTTAGGTAACATAATTAAGGCATACAAGTGTAAAAGCATAAAGTGTTGATTCATATTACAGAATAGAATAGTTTGATTGTCATTATCAGTGTTGGGTTAGTTACTGAAAACCAGTAACTAGTTACAGTTACTAGTTACTTTATTTCAAAACTAACTCAGTTACTTACACCAAAAAGTAATGCGTTACTGTGAAAAGTAACTATTTAGTTACTTCTACGGTTTTTTTAAAGCTCCCATTAATGCCCTTTTAGCCTTCATTTCAGTACTGTTATTGCACTGGAGAATAATACAATCTGTTGATCAACTTGACATGCATTTGCATCACTGCACTCTGCTAATAATAATAATAATAACTGGGATTTATATAGCGCTTTTCTAAGTACCCAAAGTCGCTTTACATGTAACACCCATTAAACATTCACACCTGGTGGTGGTAAGCTACTTTCATAGCCACAGCTGCCCTGGGGCAGACTGACGGAAGCGTGGCTGCAATTTGCGCCAACGGCCCCTCCGACCACCACCTATCATTCATCATTCAATTCACCGGTGTGAGTGGCACCGGGGGCAAAGGGTGAAGTGCCCAAGGACACAACGGCAGGGATTTTTGGATGGTAAGAGGCGGGGAGCGAACCTGCAACCCTCAGGTTTCTGGCACGGTTGCTCTACCCACTACGCCATGCCGCCCCTATAAAGTAACCCCAGCCTCTACTGTAGCATCTATTCTATGCGCCTTATAATGTGGTGTGCCTTATATATGAACAAAGTTTTAAAATAGGCATTCATTGAAGGTGCGCCTTTTAGTGCGAAAAATACGGTAGATCAAATAAGTTCAATAGAAGGTAAATATACTGTAAAAAGAAATATTGAAAGTAATGAGGGTTATGGCAAGTACAACGATCTTTAACTATTATCCATTAAGTGTGTTGTATTAGGTAAATTACCTTTATTATGCTTTGAATGTAAGTGTGCGCAGCATTTAGTCGTATCACCCAATGCAAACAAACTTCCCTAGTCATGGTGCGAAAAAAGAGAATCCAACCAACACAAAAAGTCAACTGACAAGGTGACACACAACACAATCTGCTCACTGAAATTTGTGGACATTATAAAAAACGTCAATGCACCATAAAAATGCCAAATTACACACATTTGAATCCATTACAAAGCATGATGGGAAAAATGCAAAACACTTCACACCTATACATTTTTGGCGCATTTTGGCTGCTTGATATTTCTGATTGGACACAAAACTTTGAGGTCATGGAAGTAAACAAGGCAGAAGTCGAACTTTCGCATACTCTTAATATCCAACTACAGTATATTAATTATATTTCCATTATATCAATATGATATATGTACGAATGTGTGTATATGTGTTACTTTATATGATTTTGGCCCTCGCCCAAATTTTTTTCAGTCTAATGCGGCCTCAAAGTTCAAAAGTTTGGACACCCCTGAATTAAACCAACTAATCATACTTGATTACTAAAATACTTGGTAGCTTCAGCCCTTATGTGTAGCACTGCAAGGCTAGTGTAAAATGGTTGTGATGATGTAAGCTCCAAAAGCTGTTTTGTGTTGCCACACCACTATTGAAGAATAATACATGAAATATAAATATCCGTCCATTTTCTACCACTTGTCCCTTTTGGGGTTCCCAGGGGGCCTGGAGCCTATCCCGGCTACACATGTATGTAAAATGTATAACACAGGTGTATATAGTTATACAACTAATACAGTAAGTTGGCCAATAAAATGAACTACATCCTAATAGGTTCTGTTAGCTCATCTATGGTTATCATCACATTTTCCCGGGCTCACATCACCATCAAGCCAAAGGAAGAAAAAAAATCTGCAACTTTTAAGTTATGTTTTTTCCCCAAAATTGTACAAGTGTTTGAATTCAGGAGTTCCACAGTTCTATAATGTTGTCGTGTGTTTTCGTCTTCCTTCCTCCTCCCGAAGGCTGTGCAACGTTGAGTAACGATGATGGCGTCGGCAGAGCCTCCCAGCGCCTTCAGCATCGTCCCCCTGCTGGAGTGTCTGGAGGACGGCGCCGCTGGACGCCCTGAGCAGACCGACGCCTATCTCACCATCGCCAAGTAGGCCTCATATTTGCCATCCGTCACCGCTTCTTTCAATAGTGATGATTTCACGATTATCGCCCGAGCAGAAAGACATCATTGTAGTTATGTAAGGGCCTGCTGCGAAGCAAGCAGCACATATTAAAATTGCTTGGACTTATGGAACCGGCCAAAGAACCCCAACGTATCTTATATCGTTGGAAAGGTCTCGCCAGTTTAGTGTTACCATGGCGACGCTATAAAGGGAAAAGACTCAATGGGTCCATTGATTAGGTACACTTGACCCTATTGATTAGGTACGCACCCTTACAATAGTAGATTTGTTTTGCAAACTGCAGATTGAGGTAGCATTACCTCTTCTCAATTTCCTCATTTTTCAAGTGATTTAAACTGTTCCGATGTGCAAATGTTCAGTACATTCAGGACATGCTGTCTTGCTAGGTGTGAGCATGCTAACTATTAGCATTTTAAAATTGTAGCTATTTTACTCGTATAAAAATATATACTGGGCATGGTGTAGGTACATTAAAGAACTGCTTCGTCACTTTTGGTATTTTCTCCTATCTGGTCACTTGCTAGCATGCCAACGCTTTATACTCGCATTTTGGCTAATTTTGCATGTTTAAACCTAAAAATGATTGATTTTGATACTTTGCGCCATCTTAAAAGTATGCTAACTTCTTCGATGTTAGCCTGCTGTTGTTTTATCCCAGCATTTTGGTCAAATGTATTCGTATAAACCTAAAAAAAATCACGACTTTCGATACTTGGTGCCCACTTAGAAGTGTGTTAACTTTTTTTAAGTTCTCATACTAATGTTAGCATGTTAATGTTTTTTGCTAGTCCGTAGCATTTCAGCTATTTTTTATCATTTGAACCTACAATACATGGATTTTGAGACTTTGTCTTCATCTTGCAAGCATGTTAACTTTTTCATACTTGGCACAATCTTAAAAGTCTGTTAAATTATCTTATGTTAGCATGCTAACATTAGCATACTATCCTATTATACTGGCATTTTAGCTAATTTTGTATGTTTAACCCTAAAAATCATGGATTTTGATACTTTACGCCATCTTAGACGTATGCTTACTGAACTTCTCTTATGTTGGCATGCTAACATTAACATACCGTATTTTTCGAACTATAAGTCGCAGTTCTTTTCGTAGTTTGGTGCGACTTATACTCAGGAGCGACTTACGTGTGAAATTATTAACACATTACCGTAAAATATCAAATAATATTATTTAGCTCTTTCACTTAAGAGACTAGACGTATAAGATTTCATGGGATTTAGCGATTAGGAGTGACAGATTGTTTGGTAAACGTATAGCATGTTCTATATGTTATAGTTATTTGAATGACTCTTACCATAATATGTTACGTTAACATACCAGGCACGTTCTCAGTTGGTTATTTATGCCTCATATAACGTACACTTGTTCAGCCTGTTGTTCACTATTATTTATTTATTTTAAACTGCCTTTCAAATGTCTATTCTTGGTGTTGGGTTTTATCAAATTTCCCCCAAAAATGCGACTTATACTCCAGTGCGACGTATATATGTTTTTTTTCTTCTTTATTATGCATTTTCGGCCGGTGCGACGTATACTCTGAAAAATACGGTACTATCCAATTATTCTGGCATTTTAGCTAATATTGTATGTTTAACCCTAAAAATCATGGATTTTGATACCTGGCGCCATCTTAGAAGTATGCTTCTTGTGCTTTTCTTATGTTTGCATGCTAACATTTGCATACTAAAATGAAATACTGATATTCTAGGTAATTTTGAATGTTTAACCCAGTGCTTCTCAAATATTTTCTGTTCTTTCATTCATTACTAGTTTGTATGTAACTGTTTTTATATTGTTTTACTTTCTTTTTTATTCAAGAAAATGTTTTTAATTTATTCATCTTATTTTATTAATTTTTTAAAAAGGACCTTATCTTCACCATACCTGGTTGTCCAAATTAGGCATAATAATGTGTTAATTCCACGACTGTATATATCGGTATCGGTTGATATCGGTATCGGTAATTAAAGAGTTGGACGATATCGGCAAAAAGCCATTATCGGACATCCCTACTATGAATAGTATAATTTGTGTATGAAATTGTTATAACTATACCTCTGCATAACATTGTAAGCATTTTAATACGAAAGGAAACAACACTCCCCGCCACTATTTAAGAGGGAATGGTTTACCGGTAACCCTAAAAATCATAGGTTTTGATACTTGGTGCCTGCCATCTTAGAAGTATTCTTACTGTACTTCTCTTATGTAAGCATGCTACTATTAGCATGTTAATGTTTTATGCTAGCATTGTAGCTAATTTTGATCAGTTAAATCTAAAATGTATGGGTTTTGAAAGATGTCTCCATTTTGCAAGTATGTTAACTGCTAACAAGCTAACGTTAGCATGTTAAAGTTTTATCCTTGCCTTTTAGCTTCATTTAACGCTGGGCTAGAGGTTCACAGCACAGATAACATGCCCATCAAAGTTTCTGCGGGAATTTTTTAAGTTAATATTACATGTGTTTCCTCGCTTTTTTAGGCTTTCGCTTGCATGAAAAGTCATCAGTCGGGCGCAGTAAAAAAAAATTTAATTTTCGGGGCTGGAACACTAATCCTAACATCTCATGCAGTAGCGCCCCCTTATTCGGTTTAAAAGAAATTGCAGTTGACGGAGTCGTGGAACATAACAGGACGCACACATCAAATCTCAAAAAGCCATGTTCACAAGTTGTCTTTTGGGAACAAATCTGGTCGTACTTCGACCTGGGGGACTTTGACCAAATGAGCCCAAATCAAAACCAGGTGTCCCAGAATGATGGACGGTAACAAAGTGCGACAAGTTTCAGCCCACGCCACAGGATGTGGGCGGGGCTTGGCGACAAACTTTGAAAGTCTGTCGGACGATTCGCCACAAAAATGTAAACCGGTACTCTACAACATGGGGTCTGCAATCTCGAGGTGGTCCGCAGAGGTATCGCAAGAGGGTTGTGACATTTTTGGTTGATGAAACTTTATATATTAATTCCCCCTGCATCTTTTGTCATACAAGATATTTACATATACATTACCATTAATCCAACACTCTGTAGTGTAGATTATACTGTAAATGGCATTTGCATGGCCACCCTACTCACTGCACCCTGCAGGTTTAAAATGAAAACATTGTTATTTGGGCTATGAAGCTTTTGGCACCACACGATTCGGACCTTGGGGATAACGATTCAAATCAGAATCGTTTCTCGATTCAAAATCAATACTTGTTTTTTTTTAAATAACATTGGGTACCAGTTCTATGATTAACTACATTTCTCTAAAAATAGATTAACAGTTCTGGTAATCATTAATATTACTTAAAAGAAAACTGCTTTCCATAACATTCTACCCAATAAATACCAAGTACCGCGGTTGGGAGAGTGGCCGTGCCAGCAATCTGACGGTTCCTAGTTCGATCCCGAGCTTCTACCAACCTAGTCACGTCCTTGAGCAGGACACTTCACCTTTGCTCCTGATGGGTCGTGGTTAGCGCCTTGCATGGCAGCTCCCGCCATCAGTGTGTGAATGTGTGTGTGAAAATAGTGTCAAAGCGCTATACAAGTATAACCCATTTACCATTTACCCAAACATTTAATAAAGTCAAATACAAATAAGGCAACAAGAAAAGTATCCAATACTTCTCTTTTCTAGAGTAAATCTGTACAACAAATATGGACATCTACGTCAACAATATGATTTGCCTGGCTGGACAGGACAGATTAAAAATAAATATATATATATATATATATATATATATATATATATATATATACATACATACGGGTATATTTTTTTTTTCTCAAATGGATTTTTGATTTTTTGAAATCGATTCATTCATTAAAAGAATTGCGATTCATTTGAAAATTGATTTTCTTTGACATCCCCTAATAGTTATACTAATGTTAGCATTTAAGATGGCTAGCAATTGGCGCTCTAGCTGCCAGCTAGCAGGACAAGCTGGGCCGTAGCCGCTAGCTAGCGACACCATAATGTATTCTTTGCATCTCTTCATCAGTCTGAGGGTCTTTGTCCTGGAAGACATTGAAGACCCCTGATTTAAACCTGGTACTCAGCTATGGCGTCACATTAGTGCCAAAAATCCGAGCGCATAAAAACTGTTATTGCGCGCTGATTCTCCACTTCGTGCGCGCGCGACACCCTTTTGCGCGCACGTGGTGCCTTTCTGCGCGCGCACGGTGCCTTTCTGCGCGCGCGCCGTCTCGGTCTGTGCGCTGTCATGTTTCGTTTTGGCACTTTGGGGGCGGGTATGCTTAGACGGCCCCTTCTTTCTGATTGGTCAGGCGAAAAATGCTCAGAGCCAATCAGAAGTATAGCAGGGCGGGTCATCGTCAATATGTATCAAGATTTACGGAGGAAGAAGTGGATAAAAAAATGTCGCGGGCTGATGAAGGTTATTTCATACCACATAAACACAATACAGGGTACGGTAATACAAAATGTGACCCAAATAAATAATAAGACAACAAACACCATAATCACATCTTTCAGCCAGAACTGGTCCACCAGCAATAACATCCAACCATAACATTATTTTATATTTTCACTTCTTCTTGAACATTTGTTTTCTAATTTATGGAATTTCTTTTGATTCAACCATAAAATTAATGAAATAATCTTTGAATTTTGTTTTTAAAATGTTAAAAATAGCCTTTTAATAATGTATTCTGAAACAGTTTAAAATAATCAGAGAACTGACTAACACTGACCCTACACAACTATGTTGCACAATTAAGTCATTTTTTTTTTTAAAGCGAAAGAGGTAATTTCAACAGGTACAGCATCCTATGTCATATCTACATGTAATAAGATTTGTAACAAGGCAAACCGTTTGTAAATTGGTCGAAAATCGAGCAAGTAATGGTAATTTAATTAGTACATGTACCATTGACATCAATGTAATGATTGAGGCTAGCTGTCCGAGGTAAGATGGCTACAACGTTGCTACGCTGGAGAATCATTGGTTGTATGAATAATGCTCAGAGCCAATCAGAAAGGAGGGGCCGTTTAAGCATACCCGCCCCCAAAGTGCCAAAAAGAAACAGACAGCGCGAGGAGAGATGCCAGGACTACACAGAGAGCGCACAGACCGAGATGATGTGCGTGCAGAAAGGCACCGCACGCGCGCGCAGAAAGGCACCGCACGCGCGCGTAGAAAGGCACCGCACGCGCGCGCAAAAGGGTGTCGCGCACGAAGTGGAGAATCAACGCACGATAACAGTTTTTATGCGCTTGGATTTTTGGCACTAATGTGACGCCATTCTCAGCTCCATTGATCATAATTACTAAACATTAGTAGGTATGAAGATGTGGCCATGAAAAAGTGTGTAGGCCACGTTCTAAATTAGGCACAGCGCCACCCAGTGAAGGGTAAGATCTGTTTAATCTGACTGTATAAAAAATTAAATAATGAAGTTATTAAATTATTTTAGATTTTAATTAGTTTTTTAATTGATTTTTCCCCCCCAATTTTGCAGCCGCCTCAGTGGAGAGGAGGGTCGGCAGTTTCTCCCTGCAGTTGAAAAGCACTTTTCCCGTCTGGGCGCGACCATCTTGGTGAGTTTTGAGTTTTTCATAGCGCGCGGCGACATCACTGTCATAACGCCGCGTCTTGGCGTCCTCAGGCCCACGTCAGCAGTCCACACGCCGAGCTGAGCCAAGCGGCCCTGCAGGCGTTGGGGTTTTGTCTCTACCATTCGCACGTCGTCTCGCAAGTTTCCGGTATGTTGATTTTTTTATTTTTATGTCACCGATGTGAATAAACCAGTACTCACATTTTCCAGAAACCTTGGCCGCCGATATCCTGTCCGCACTTTGCTCGGTGGTGTCTAATTCCACGGAGAAGAACACCTGCACCCGGGCGTTGTGGGTCATCTCCAAACAGAGCTTCTCCACCGACGTGGTGGGCAAAAAAGTGAGCGCGCTGGTCCGTCTTTCCGGTCGCACCGCGCAGAGGTTCTGACCCGACCTTCGTCCTTTGTTTCAGGTCCCGTTTATCCTGGCAATGCTGGAGAGCATTTGGAGCAAAGGCGACGTCCAGTCTGTGGTGATGGAACACGAGGCTTTGAACGTGATCATCAGGTAACGTGTGTCGTAACGACGTCATAAGTAGGGCTGCAACAACTAATCGATTAAAATCGATTATAAAAATAGTTGGCGATTAATTTAGTCATCGATTCGTTGGATCTATGCTATGCGCATGCGCAGAGGCTACGTTTTTTTAACCTTTATTTATAAACTGCAACATTTACAAACAGATGAGAAACAATAATCAAAATAATAGGGGTGTTACGGTACGTGTATTTGTATCGAACCGTTTCGGTACGGGGGTTTCGTTTCGGTGCGGAAGTGTACCGAACGAGTTTCCACACGGACATATTAAGTAGCGTACTGCACGTTGTGTAAACAATACTCAAAATGCCGGACATTTGAGGCATTTATGAAATGTCCGGCATGTCCGTGAAACCGGTCGCTGCTAGTCCTCTTTTGCTAGCAGCTAACGGGCTAAGATAGACTGATCATACGTCCTCTTTTCACCGGACATGTCCTCTTTTGCGGGGCTGTCGGGCGGAATTTCATAAATGCCTCAAATGTCCGGCATTTTGAGTTAGGGTTGCGTGTAATTTCAATGTACGTTCAGGGTTAAGAAGGTTAAAAACACAACAAATTCTGCACGCAGCAGCATTGGTGAGAGAGGGAGAGAGAGCGAGAGAGCGAGAGAGTTATGATAAACGCGCATGCGTCGTCAGGCTCTGCTTTTTATCCATAGATTTATCAGATTACATTTTTTATTATCTATAGCAGGGGTGTCAAAAGTGTGCATTTTTGTAACATTTCCCTTGTTTTATTTGGCAAGTTGAAAGAACATGGCGCCAGTATGCTGGTTTTTTTCAATAAAATACAGGAAAGGATAGAAATGTAGTTTGTCTCTTTTATCCGATTATTAATCGAAGTAATAATCGACAGATTAATCGATTATCAAATTAATCGTTAGTTGCAGCCCTAGTCATAAGTCAGCCTTTTAAAACACTAACGGTACACAAAAACTTCGGTTCAGTACGTACCTTGGTTTAGAGGTCACGGTTCGGTTCATTTTCGGTACAGTAAGAAAACAACAAAATATACATTTTTGGGTTATTTATTCACCAAATTTGCAAAATCTTCCACCAAAGATATTTTTCTTAGTGGAATATTTGATGTGAAGTAATCGGAACCTTGGATAGGTCAATAATTCATAATAACATTGATTTTGATTAAATATTATGTTTTGAGCAATGACAGTTTGAAAGAAAAAAAACAGCTTTGTTTTATTAGTCAACATTGCAACTTTTTCTAAATTACATTTAACCTTTTAAGCTTTTTTATTTCACTTTTGTTATGTTTTTGTTTATTTTAATAGTATTTTTAGAATATGCCGTGGGCCTTTAAAACATTAGCTGTGGGCCGCAAATGGCCTCCAAAATAAAAAATTTAATCTGATAAATCTATGGATAAAAAGCAGAGCCTGGCGACGCATGCGCGTTTATCATAACTCTCTCGCTCTCTCTATCTCTGCCCTTCCCTCACGAATGCTGCTGCGCGCACAATTTGTTTTTTGTTTTTAACCCCTTCTTAACCCTGAACATACATTGAAAATACACGCAATCCTAACTCAAAATGCCGGACATTTGAGGCATTTAAGAAACTCCGCCCTGACAGCTCTGCAAAAGAGGACATGTCCGGTGAAAAGAGGACGTATGGTCAGTCTATCGTAGCCCATTAGCTGCTAGCATGCCGTGTGTTGTGCCTCGGTGTGCATTGTTTACACAACCTGCGTTACGCTACTTAATATGCCCGCGTGGAAACTCGTTCAGTACACTTCCGAACCGGGACCCCCGTACCGAAACGGTTCAATACAAATACAAGTACCGTTACACCCCTAATAAATATATATATATACACACACACATGATGAGCATTGGAAAGAGTACAGTTAGTGTTTAAAAATGTTTTTATTTTTTAAACACTAACTGTATCCTCTCCAATGCTCATTGTGTATATTTATTAGATTTCAACCTTTAGTAAAGACTGATGGAAAAACAAAAATCCATAAAAGATGGTCACAATTAGAGATCTAACGATTACTTGTCTTTGATGATAAATTGCGTGAAAAGTCCTGACGGTTAGTACTACCATTTTAAATTAAAATGATGGTAAAACCGTTATGATTGCAGTTCCATAAACAACTACACTGGTGATGCTGTTCATTTCCTGGTAGAAGAAAGTAGGTAGGGCTGGGCGATAAAACGATATCAATATGTCGTGGCAGACACGTAATTGATATCAATAAAAAATGCGTTTGATAAAACATTCGAAAGTTAAAAGTTACAATGATAGTCACACACACACACACACACACACACACACACACACACACACACACACACACACACACACACACACACACACACACACACACACACACACTAGGTGTGATGAAATGTGTCCTCTGCATTTGACCCATCCTCTTGTTCACCCCCTGGGAGGTGAGGGGAGCAGTGAGCAGCATCATTTGGGGATTTAACCCCCAATTCCAACCCTTGATGCTGAGTGCCAAGCAGGGAGGTAATGGGTCCCATTTTTTGTAGTCCTTGGTATGACTCGGCCGGGGTTTGGACTCACAACCTCCCAGTCTCAAGGCGGACACTCTAACCACAAGACCACTGAAATGTTTTCCTGTTCGCTGGAAGAAAACGGAAGTTGCAAAGCAAGGTTGGTTGCATGAACAAAATGCACTCGCTCTCTGGTAACCAAGCAATGCAGGAAGTGACCACTGATCAGTGGGTGTGACATGCTAACAGCCAATTAGGTGACAGTATCAACTATCAAGATTGGTTGCGCCATCTTGTTGTCTGGCGTTTGATTCTTTGCATGGAGTGAGAAGAGAAAGTCAAAATGAAGAAATTGTGGACAAAAGAGGAAAAGTCACCTGGACAGTATGGCAGTTTTTTGGATTTTTAAAAAAGGGACCGTAGTCAGACCAATGTAGTAAATAATGCAAGGCACTCGTCCTACTCACCACCTTCGTCACACTCACCCTTAGAGCACAGCTGTGACTTCCTGGAACCAAACCTGCAGAAAGTAGTTCTTCTCAGGTTTTTCTGTTTACATTTGCACTATTTTTTTACACTCTATAAAGCATGTATCACGATATATAAAACACTCAAATCGTGATACAGTTTTCAGCCATATCACCCAGCCCTATTGCTTGTATTCTGACACGTGACTTCTTCCCAGAAGTGAAAACCAGTGGTGGTCGACCAATTCAAGATGGCTGTTGTACAGCAAGCAGCTGATAAAGGATTATACGTCTGTAGCGTTCCCAGACATATCCCACTATTGTGCTCTAGACATTCTACACGACAAAACGGATGAAAACTTGTAAAAACATGAGGTCTACAACTTCTTTGTGTGTGGCTGAGTGAAGGAAATTGGTATCAAGACTCTCCCGGATAAATATGCATCGTTTTTGCTCGGGTAAGGTTGTATTTATGATTTAACTTTGCGTCTACTGCCATGTATGTTGCTGTTATATGCACTGTTTACGAATAGTGCGTTTTTCGCCATTTTTTATCGAAATATAACTATAGATGTCAACATTGTGTATCGGCTGAAATATTCTTTTATGATTGTTTATCAAAATATAACTGTAGTTGTCAACATTGTGTATATGCTGAAAGATTAATTTGTTGTCTTTGGTAAAAACTTAACGCTTTTAGGTTTTGCTCACATCAGCTTTCTTTTATTTAGACTGGCCGAGTTGGTGCTTTTCGAAACACTCGTAGCAAACTTGTGTGTAAGAAATTATAATACTGAAATGGGAAATAATAACCGTAAAAAAAATAAAAATAAAATATATATATATATATATATATATATATATATATATATATATATATATATATATAAACCTTTTACGAAGTGACCACTGCAAACTTGTGCATTCTTTGACTCTGCTCCCTTGGACTGGAGTGTGAGCTGCTTTTCTTGTTTTTTTGTAAAATCTCACACTCTTCCGCCCTTTTTCATTACCTCTCTAGGAACTGGAATCGTACAGCCGAACACAACCCAAGCATAGGGCATTTTTTTCTTCTCTAAATTGCGCCTAGTACATATTGAGAACAGAGCTAGCTTGACCACCACGCATATTTAATGGACCGGACGTGACATCGGTAAAATCCAAGCAATATGAAATGTTTTATACCATTACATACTCGTTCATGACTCGTCAAAACCTGACCAGTGTGCTCCCTAAGTGGGCTGTGTGAAAAAACGCAATGAAAAAATATACATCTATTAGTATAATAATTAGAGCTGTCAAAGTTAACTCAATAAGTTCGCAAAAGGTTCATTTAATGCCACTATTTATTTTTAATCGCGTGTTTGCGTCCTGTGTAACCCTCAGTCCATACTGTAGTGATGGAAAAACAAATGGAAAGCATAAATGGACAAAGAAAAATGTATGTAGAGTATTTGAGTTTAGCTTGAAAGCCCTGGCAGGTCGCTCTCGCCACAAGACCAAAGTTACAGTATTTCCATCCACTGTTGCTGTGGGTTACCTCGCCAATTTTGCAATACGAGTGACCTTTTTCCTCTAAGGTCACTTGCAAAGTTTGTGGATCGCGGGGTTGTTTTTTAGGTTTGTTTTTAGACACATGGTTGCTTATTTGGGCTTGCTTTTCCCTGATACCAATTAACAGTGATAAACGAGTTTAATGTAGTACATATGGTTTTGGTTGCTTTCCGCAGGACCTGATTATTTTGAATTTTGGTGTATGCATTTTGATAAATTGATGGTTCGCTCGAAGGTTTCGGTTGCCATTTAGGCAATATATGATGTAAAAAAATGTTTTTATATTTTACGTGAAATTATTCAAAATCCGATCAAACTGAGCCACCGGTTGCAAACTTTTTCAGTTTGTCTTTGTTTTTTGTGTTGTGTGCTTGAACGCTCCCAGGCTGCTGGACCAGGTCCCTGTTCAGATGGGCGAAGGCACAGTGCGCTGGGCCAAGCTTGTCATCCCCCTGGTGGTGCACTCCGCCTCCAAAGTGCGTCTGCGGGCTGCGGCCGCCATGGAGATGAGCCTGCCGCTGCTCCTCCAAAAGCAGATGGACGTGGCCGCCGTCATGGAGCCTCTTATGTCCACGGTGCGGCGCCTGACCTCGGACTTGTGGGCAATTTTAAGATGGCGGTTATGCAGACGTAATTGACATGCTTTTTATCCTCACAGAAGCTGATCCCAGAGCTTCAGAAGCTTTTCATATCAAAGAATGAAACGAACGTCCTGAAGCTCTGGTCGTTGTTTGTCAAACTTCTTGGCAAGGTAAGTGTTAATTTTCAGCAAGAACACCATTGGTTTTTGTCATCACGTACAATTTATCGTGCGTAAACCTTCTCAGGGCCTGCAGTACTTTTTAAATATTTGCACTTTCAAGGATTATCACCTTGTCCTAGCAAGAACCCTATTACTTTTGTATATCTGACCATGTGTCACAATGCTCAAGAGCTGTGGGGGATGGGTGCTGAATTTTGTACGACCAAATTCTGTCGGCACCACCGAGTATTGATACACGTAAAAATCTAACTGTACTGACACATTTTGTTGCACGTGACGTAATGTCCGGTTGCAGCCGCTAGCACTTGGAGGGCAAACCGGCGTATTCGTAGCAGACTGCTTCTCGGTAATTTTCCAATGCCAAGTATGCCAGCATGCCTGATAGAAAGTGTTAGAGAGTAAGGCTACGCTTTTCAGAATGCGCTAGCTCGATGCTAATGTGCATTGGATGTACCGTATACATGCTACTGATTAGCATTAGCGATTTGACATGGCGATTTCAACACATCCAAATTTGGTAATGGGAATTACAACTAATATGATGCACAACACTAACAGCTGGGGTGTAATAAGTACAATACTTACAGTATAAACACTTTCTAGGACTCAACATAAGACTAGACTTGCACATTCAGCTTAATGACCTGTGCGAAATTGCCCCACATATTTGGAAACCTTAAAATAAAACGGCTACGTTTGCGCTGTAAAAAAGTTGGTTTGTGATGTTACGGATTTTAAGTTATTCTAAAATACATTTTCTGACTACTGATGTCATTCGGTCCCCACACCTTGTCAAAATCACTCCAAACTTGTCCCAAAAGTTTGTGCGGCAAAATGTTATTATAATTTTGATGTTAACTATTATAGTTTTTATGTTGACGTGTTATTATTTATAACCAGCCCGCCCACCTTGACAAAATCTCCCCAAACGTGTTCCATTTGTTTGTGCTGCAATTTGTTTTTGTTATTAACGTGTTTTTCATTACCAACTCAAAATAACATAACAATTATAATAGTTAGACCAAAAAAATTTGCAGCACAAATATTTTGGACAAGTTTGAGGAGATTTTGATAAGGTGGGATGAATGATAAAACATTAATAAAATAAAATTTATAATAGACAAAAAAAATATGCAGCCCAAACGTTTAGGCCGATTTTGACAAGGTGTGTGTGGGTGGGGTGGTTGGATGACCTCACTTGTCAGTATATGTATTTTAGAATAACTTAAAAACAGCACAAACAAATTATTTGCAATAAGGGGGCCCAACAAATGGCATGGCAACAAAAAAAGTAAGTTTCTTACATGTAGCATTATCACTGGAGGACGAGGAATAGCTACACATGCTTCATTACACACCGTAGGAGGATACAATAGCTAACCGTTGTCACCGCTAACAAAAGATAGCGCTCCTGAATGCCATGGGTGGATCTACACCTGACATCCACTGTAATGATACCAAGTACAAGAGCGTATCTAGTCGATACTACTATGATTACATCGATATTTTTTAGAATCACAAAATCTTTTTCCGTTTAAAAAAAAAAATTTATATTATGTTTATAAACTCAGGAAATACGTCACTGAACACATGAAGACTTTGAATATGACCAATGTAAGATCCTGTAACTACTTGGTATCGGATTAATTAGGAGTCTTTGTTTTTGTTTACTTACTACTAAAAGACAAGTTGTCTAGTATGTTCACTATTATATTTAAGGACTAAATTGCAATAGGAAACATATGTTTAATGTACCCTAAGATTGTTTGTTAAAATAAAGCCAATAATGTAATTATCTTGTGGTCACCTTTTATTTAGAAAAGTACCAAAATACATTTTGGTACCGGTACCAAAATATTGGTATCGAGACAACCCTAGTGTAGACAGACAGTTTTGGAACTACACTTGTGTGGATGGACATTGTTTTAACCCCATTTGTGTTTTTGAAACTCTGGGTTCGTGGGGGACATGGCCTAAGACTGTCTCAACAGTCCACTTGTGATTCAATGCCCCAGAATACCAAATTGTTTATTTTTTTGGGGGGGTGGGGGGGGGGGTCCTACAGTGTGTCTCAAAGATATTGAAGGTAGCTGAGGTCAAAGGTTGAATCAAAAACTGTGTGCGAGTGAGACCTCCTGTGATGTTTGCTTGGCAGATGTTGCATCGTGGCGGTCCCTTCATCAACTCACTGCTCCACCTGGAGGAGCTGGGCTTTCGCAGCTCGTCTCCCACCGTCAAGAAGATCGCCTTCATCGCCTGGAAGAGTCTCATCGACAACTTTGCCCTCAACCCAGGTGAGTGACGCCCTGTCCACTCGATGGTTTCCAGCGCCTCCGACTGGGTCTTCCGGGTCTCAGCCGTGGCCTTTCTCCCATGCTCTGCCAGACATCCTGTGCAGCACCAAGCGCATGAAGCTCCTCATGCAGCCCCTCATGTCCATCAACGTCAAGACGGAGGCGCTGATGCTCACCAAGGTGGAGGTGTGGTGGTACCTGGTGGTCCAGCTGGGCCCGAACCTGTTCCCTAACTTTGATCAGGTGGGATATGTTCTACCTGAAGCTTCAAGCTATTTTTATTTTCAAATTCATGGTCAAAAGTTTTCAATTAAAATGCTTGCTTTGTTGCTCAGGTGTCGGTTCCTCTGCTGCAGTACACCATTGGATCGGACTCCTCCTCGGCGCAGGGCACCCCCGCCAGAGGAGCTGGTCAGAATGGCGTCGCTCACCCCAAAACTGGTAGGACAACGCGGCATGACATTCCCTGAGTTTCCACTGAATGCAAGACTGTCGCGGACCGGCACACGCGCGGCGGCCGACTCTTTCGGGGTTTTATTCAAGTCAGTGTGTCCGTTTCCACCGCCCGCGGAACACCAAAGACATGCCATGGCATTCTAGCGCTAAATATAGCAGGCATGTGACTTTTCCGTTTATAGTCTGAAATCAGTCTTTTTTTATCTATGTAAAAATATTTTATAAATATGTTCCTTTTTCCTTATTTTTTTCTGACCTGCAATGTGTGTTAAAATCTTGATCCGTCTCTTTGCCATACCTGCCAACAACTACGGTTTTCCCGTAATGAGTACAGTTTTTGATAATCCAGTGGTACAACTTACAGTTTTCTATTAAAAATTATGTACTTAAAAATGGAAGCTACGTAGCGAAGCAACTCCACGGGCAGGGGACAAACTATACGGAAAACACCAATGATGATTGGTTTGTTTACGTATAAGAACATCCATGATTGGTTGGTTGTTTACTATGATAAGTCACGATTAATTAAGATTGGGGCAAACATTACGGACACGCCAATCAGAGGCAAGATAGGGCGGGTCAAGACAGTAGCTGACATTTTGTTCATTATTTCTACGGTTTTGAAACATAAACATGACTGCAAGATATTTGTTATTTCATGCTACAAATCACGAATGGCTATTCAGATAAAGGAAGTTAGCTAATAGAATAAACATTGTTTGTACGCTTTATGATGTTTGCATTTGGAGTTGTTAGAAGTGGAGATGGAGTCGAAGAGACAGAAATTGGCTATACAATCCAAGGCAGAATCCCCTAAAGCAGAAACAAAAAGGAAAATGCAAGCTGCTAAACAATGTGTCTGGATGGCTCATGTCAGAGCCATCAAAGCAAAAATGCCAAAGTAATGTGTGAATGAAGCCAAGTAATGTGTAAATAATGTCAATAACTAGATGAATCATCTGTGGCTGTGAAGTGAACACTAGTAAGGTTGTAAATACTGTATAGAGTAGGCTAACCCATGTGGTTCCTGTGTTGTAATTACTGTAGTGACTAAATAACAGTGACTGAAACAGAAATAGTGATTCATTTGGATGTATTTATGTCAATTGTTGATAATTTTTCTATTCTTTAAACACTAAAACACAGCGCTTTTATTTTTGCCGGACGCCGCAACAAATCAGTTCAATTTAGCTTTAATCTGCTACTAGAGTTCGACAGGAAGTTGCGCACAAAATAAAAATATCCAGGTCTACTTTCAAAATAAATAAAAAATATCTTCAAAGAGGATCGTATTTTACACAGGTCTTAATGGGCGGCAACGGACATGAAGTCAACTTGGTTTCCAGACTTAAATTCATCTTGACACAAATTGATAAGGACAGGCTGATTCTGGAGGTCCAAAATTTTAAAAAAAATATACAGGCATATCACAGGCAGCTAAATGAGTAAAATATCAGCTGATACGGGGACCAGGAAATTAGAGGACTGCTTGTGTGACGTGCTTGCCAGATGATATCACTGTTGTTTTGTTGCGGGCTGCAAGAAATAGTGGTTTATCAAGGCAGGACCGACTTTGTTGGCTCCTCTGGAAGGACAGAATACATTTTTTGTGGCTCGCTTTATTACTACTTCCCTTATTATAGGATTACGCGCTTCTTCGCTGCACGGCGGAGCCGCAACCGAACGGCGGTGGGGATTGCCGAAGGGCAAGACCATAATGATCAAAATTCAAGACCCAAAAGTGAAACTAAATAAATATTGTTTGTTCCAAGAGCAAGTCGGATACAGTCGCCCCTTGCTAAGGATGAGTATTGTTCACGTTTGAACAGATACTTCATACTTCGGGCTGACCAATATGGACCAAAACTGATATCCCGGTATTTTTAGGTTGTATCGTGGTATACGATATTCTAAAGAAAGTCTTCAGTTTAAACTCATCACCACATTATCAGTGTTCTCAAATTACTTTTAAACAGTGATTAATTATAGTTACTTAACTTAATTTAGGGCTATATAAGTAAACATTGATTGATTGATTAACCAAAAAAGTGATTTAATTACTATTATGATTACTCTTTAGTACATGTAATTACTAGGGAAAGTATTTGGTTACTTTAAATACGGTACACTTTAATAATCTATCCATTTTCTACAGCTTATCTCTTTCGGGGTCGCGTGGGGTCGCTGGAGCCTATCTCATAATGTCATTTGCAATAGAGAGAAGTTTCATGCGTGTGTATACCTTTTAAAAGGCAGTGTGTTGCCAAGCAAAGTATGACGTCGCTAAAGGTGCCAAATGTTGCAGCCAAACATCTAATTTGGCTGCACTCTTCAGCCATGAGAAAAGTCCTGGATTTAACCAGGTGCTTCCTCAGATTGGAAGTATTCTTGCCATTTACCTTGATTTAAGCGTCAAAATATCTGCATCGGAATCGCATTTGCAAAAGACGAGCCACACTTTAAAGCGTTTTGTATTTGGCATGGTTGGGTTTTTGTCATTGAACATTGATGGGTTGCAAGATTACTAGGAGCATGTCCGTTTCGAAATTGCCTGTTTTCCTCTAAAGTGCTCGCAAGTACTTGTCACTCGCAGGTGCTAATTCAAACAGACGTGACGTCACGCACAACCCAGGCACCCAAACATGGCACTGCTGGATCTTACGGGGATTGGTGCTGGTTTCGGTCTGTGCCAAGAAAGTACCGGATCCGGTGCCCATCCCTATTGACAAAACATGATTGTAATGTAATACATTTTTATTTTGTAAATGTCAAACCGGATGTATAGCGTTGCGCTGTTATTTTGAAGCCGGAAAAGTGTGTGATTGATTTGTGAAAGTGTCTTGACATGTTTTGATGTCAGGTCGACCGTTAATTTAAAAAAAAGTCCCATTTCGACTTCCTGTTGACAGTCTTTCATTTCTGTTGAGCTTTTATGTCATCTTACTTACTATCAGTCACAGTAACAATCTAAATGTTATTTTATCACTGCACCTTAATCCTAATCTGAACACGGAGGTGAAGCTACACCCACCTCTGAATGACGCTCACAGCAGGTGTTTTCTACAGGGATGTCGTCTCTTCTCACACAAAAAAGTCCTTTCTTGTGGGGCGAACAACTTGTCATGGCTTTGAATCTGATATTTCCATAAGGTAGACTTTCATTCGTCCATTTCTGCTCGCTCGTGGCTCATGAATAACAAGTGAACTGCAGCCTAGTTTTCCCACCTAGTTTTTTTTTTTTTTAGTTTTCCCGCTACGGCACGGCCCGAGGGTCAAAAGAGACGTGTATGCGTTAATCACCCGTTAAATAATTTGTGCCGTTTTTGAAATTTATAGTTAACGTGTTAAATTTCAGACTCCTGGTTATTAGTCATAATAAAAGTTCTAATAACACCTGAAGGAGGAACACAGGTGTCTTGTTTGAGGTGCTAATTTAAGTGGATTCATTTAAGCAGGGCTCAATGTTTGAGGAACTGTGCTTTAATCTCGAGTTGATGTTTTTATTTTCAGTCATGCGTGTTGTGTTGAACATCTGTGGTGATGTCTCCTCCCAGCGGGCTCGAACAGCAGCCTTCGACTCAGCATAAACTCCAGCATGCAGGTGCCCTCCGCCTTCCCCTCCATCCAGCTGCTGGGCCTGGAGATGCTGCTGCACTACTTCCTGGGAACCGAGGTTGTCGCCACGGCGGCCAAGAACAAGCTTGTGCTGACTCTCGGTGAGTGCCGGTCGTCCTGATCTTTTAGTGGCGGTGCGCTTGTGAGTTTATCGCAGTAATTTCAATTTCTATTATCGCTTACAACGATTATTAATTTCTAATAATCGGGAGAAAAACGATTATCAACGTACGGAGCTTGTTACAGTGAAAAAAAGAGCACGTCTACGAGAAGTTTGGGATGTCACCATGGTTGCTATTTTTTATTTGACACAAGGCCTAATCATTAATCACTAAACTCAACAAAAACGTAAGTCATGATTTCCGCATTCACATAACCGTGGACGGAATCACATGATTGGTAAAAAAAAAGGCAACTTGTTAATAAACGCTCATTTATTCCTGAACTTTATTCTGAACTTAACAATCAATGTCAAGACGGCCACTTAACTAGTGGCCTAGTGGTTAGAGTGTCCGCCCTGAGATCGGTAGGTTGTGAGTTCAAACCCCGGCCGAGTCATACCAAAGACTAAAAAAAATGGGACCCATTACCTCCCTGCTTGGCACTCAGCATCAAGGGTTGGAATTGGGGGTTAAATCACCAAAAATGATTCCCGGGCGCGGCCACCGCTGCTGCCCACTGCTCCCCTCACCTCCCAGGGGGTGATCAAGGGTGATGGGTCAAATGCAGAGAATAATTTTGCCACACCTAGTGTGTGGGTGACAATCAGTGGTACTTTAACTTTTTAGCTTTTAACTTTAAAACCGCAACTTAACTACAAAGCTAAAGCTAGCAAGAACAATCCATACATCCTCAACACATCTCCTCTGCTTGTGTTGTTGTGAACGACATCATCCATGTAACATTAATATACAAACAATGGTTGCAACTTGAGGCTTTTTTTTTTGCATTTTAAAAACTAATATAATAACAGCCTCAAGTAAGTCGTCTCTTGTCAAACCGACAACAACACAGCACCCCCCACAATAGTGCAACATCTGGTCTGACTGCACTAACAAAATAAAAGTTTCCAAAAGGTACCGTATTTTCCGCACTATAAGGCGCCCTGGGTTATAAGCCGCGCCTTCAATGAACGGCATATTTCAAAACTTTGTCCACCCATAAGCCGCCCCGTGTTGTAAGCCGCATCTAACTGCGCTAAAGGAATGTCAAAAAAACAGTCATGGAATCGTATATCAACATGGACGGAGCTGCTGAAAAAAGCCACCCGGCCTCTTCGCGTAAACTTAAACTTACCTTAACCACTCGCTCATCTTTTCTTCATCCATCCCTTCGAGTTAGCTTTTATGATGACGCCGGCTGGAAAGGTCTCTTTTGGCAAGGTCTTCCTTTTGAATATCACCATGGGTGGAAGTGTCTGGCCATTAGCATGGCAAGCTAGAACCACAGTGAAGGATGACTTCTCATTCCCTGTGGTGCGAATATTCACCGTACGTGCTCCCGTTGTATCCACAGTGCGGTTCACAGGAATATCAGTTGCTGTGAAATAGTAATCCGTGTGCGGATGGAGAGATTGCGTCTTTTCATGAACCGGATCCCTGTCACTTGGTAGGAGCCATTTTGTGGTCTTTACAGATGTAAACACACAAAGGAAATGAAACGTACGGTATATCCGCGCGCTTTTTCTTCTTCTACGCGGGCGGGTGGTTGCTTACAGTAGAAGAAGAAGCGCTTCCTGTTCTATGGGGGCGGGTGCTTACCTTGGCGGTTGCTTGCGTAGAAGAAGAAGCGCTTCCTGTTCTACCGGGAAAAAAGATGGCGGCTGTTTACCGAAGTTGCGAGACCGAAACTTTATGAAAATGAATCTTAATATTTATCCATATATAAAGCACACCGGGTTATAAGGCGCACTGTCAGCTTTTGAGAAAATTTGTGGTTTTTAGGTGCGCCTTATAGTGCGGAAAATACGGTACTTTACACAAGCATAATGTACTTAAAGCACTTATTGATACATTTATAAAATGATTATGCTTTGACTTAAAATACTGGTCAAAATTGTCCAAATATGTATTGCACCAATAAATGTGAAGATGTATTTAAAAAACATTTTTATTACATTTTATTTTACACACAAACTGCACACTTTATAGTGGTAAAATAAGTGTAAACGGTAAAAAATTTAATTACAAACAATTAATACAGAAAGGCGTCACGGTGGTAGAGGGGTTAGTGCATCTGCCTCACAATACGAAGGTCCTGAGTAGTCTTGGGTTCAATCCCGGGCTCGGGATCTTTCTGTGTGCAGTTTGCATGTTCTCCCCGTGACTGCGTGGGTTCCCTCCGGGTACTCCGGCTTCCTCCCACTTCCAAAGACATGCACCTGGGGATAGGTTGATTGGCAACACTAAATTGGCCCTAGTGTGTGAATGTGAGTGTGAATGTTGTCTGTCTATCTGTGTTGGCCCTGCGATGAGGTGGCGACTTGTCCAGGGTGTACCCCGCCTTCCGCCCGATTGTAGCTGAGATAGGCTCCAGCGCCCCCCGCGACCCCAAAAGGGAATAAGCGGTAGAAAATGGATGGATGGATAATACAGAAAAACTCAACGCTATAGTTTTTTATATTGTTACTTAAATGTATTATTGCTTTTATTTTTATTTTTATTGTTGTGGTTTATTTGTTACTCATTTGTATCTGGGTTTTTTTTTACTGTTTAAAGTTAAATTTTGGTGGTACAATAAATACTCATGTTTTCAAATTAATGAATAATAGTGCAATTAATCGTGATTACAATATCAATCAAAATACTCAGGATATTATTTTTGCCTTATTTGTCCAGCCATACTGTGCACTACAGGGGGCGCCAGAACAATGAGCAGGGAGTTTTTTGAGTCAGCATTTTCTGTATGTAACAGCCAGGGATGTTTGGTCGTTTTTTTGTGGCTGAAATGGTTATTGATGAGATGACACGCATGCTTCCACACATGAGAAACTATTATTTACAGTCTGACGTAGCAGAGCTCAAAACACAGTATTACTTGATATCAGAATATAATCGTTGTTTCATACTGGAGTAAGTTTTTAAAGCACAAGCTAAAAGGATAGTTTACCACAGGGGTGTCCAAACTTTCGCATTGGGCGGGGGGCCGAAAGCCGACTATGTAAATTAACTGCGCATAGTATATTAATATGATGGATATATAATTAATATAATGGTTATATCATTAATATAATTGGATATTAAGAGTATGTAAAAGTTTGACTGCAACCATGTTTACTTCTGTAACAACCTTTTTAAACTTTTGTAATCAATCAAATATCAAGCAGCTGAAATGTGCTAAACATGGATAAGTGTGGAGAGTTTTTTTTTTTTTACATGTTTCCCATCATGCGCTCTGGTGTACTGTTTAGACATTTTTCATAATATCCAGAATGTTCTGTGACTGTTGACTTTTTTTTTTTTTTTTTTTTTTGCACCATGACTAGGGAAGGTTGTTTGTATTGTGTCATATAAGTGCATGCTGTGCTGTTATTTCAAAGTACTTTCAAGGGTCATTGATCTAATTTACTTTCATTGTCCACACGATGGTAGCAAATGTGTAGCATTCAGAGCCTGCCTGTTATTTAAGATTTATTTCAAAGCACTCGGCGGTGCGATGCTTTGTTCAACCCATGACGTCTCGCGGGCCAAATTGAAGAGGCTGGTGGGCCATAGTTTGGACATTTTAAAGAAATAAAATAAGACTCTTTGTCCAATGAAATGACACCACTCCATCTTGTTGAGTGAATTAAAAATAGGACACTGGTAGGTTGCCTATTGCCACAGCCAATGTTTTGGGCAGTAGACCAAGCACCTGACGACCGTGTGGTTCATTAGATAGAGGTGTTAGTTGCGACTTTGATGGAGGTCGAAGACAATACAAAGTTTTTAGCTGAAAGCCTTGTTTTTCTTCTAGAACCTTTAAAACATTCTCTCTTGAGCGCTGCCTGTTCCTTCAGCAAACATGCTGCTGTGCTCATCTCCAGCATCAAAGATGGATTCAGCAACGTCGGCAAGGAAGCTCCAGGTGCACTAAATAAAAGATGAAATGTAGCTGAAAACAACTTGCGTTTTTTAGTCAACATCTTTTACTTCCTTTTTTTGCAGAGTCACTTTTGGCACTTCTATGGAATCATCTTGTCCATTTTGTCAGCTTAGCCACTGAGTCTGGTAAGTTCCCACACGTCAGTTTGGTGTATCTGGGAAGTATTCACTTGTTGATGCATTTGGTTAAGTTACAGCCTTTTTAAAAAATGGTTTCAATTCATTTTTGTCCTCAAAATTTAACACTCATAACGACAAAAGAAGCAATTTTGTGTGCAATTTTTAAGCATGTTTGTGTGCAATTTCTGCAAGTATATTTAAAACAACATAAAAAAATGGCATGTACATACATTTTCATGGAAATATCCTATCTCTACCGATCATCCTTCAGGTGTTTCTAGTGATGGGTAATTTCAACCAATTCCTGGTACTAAATCGTACCAATTGTCGGTAGGTTTGTTTGTTTTAATAAATATTGTTTCTGATAATAATATTTTTTTATTGCAACATTTATAAATGAGCTGAATGTGATAACTGCTGTCGAGTTATCTTGTTTTATTTTCATATTTCTGAGTCTCATTTGCAATATGTTCAAAATGTTTGTATTGAGACTTTTTTTTTGTGTAAGAAAGGTTTTCTTACCTGCTGAAACTTCAGCCTTTGTCAGAGCTTTCAAAATAAGGTCTAATGTTTTTAGACAGGAAACTTTGACAGCTCTGACGAAGGTTTAAGTGTCAGCAGGTAAGAAAACCTCTCTTGCACAAAAACAAGACCTGGTGCGCTCATCGATTCCTTGTTAATGTATCGTGCACACTGTCCATAAACTAATGAACATAAAACAAACAAAAAAAACAAATATATATATATATATATATATATATATATATATATACTTTTTCATTTATTTTATTTTTACAATTTTCCAGAGGTCTTGATATGAAATGTGACCACAGACGGATGCCTAGCCTCTTCCTGCTGTGTCACTAATGAGATAATGATGTCAAGAAAGTGCTTTGCTTGTAAGAATAAGTCTGGGTTCAAATCCTTTAGCCAGGATGATGTTCTGTGAATATTTCAGTGTAAATGTTTCTGTGGTTGCTGCACTTCAAGGAGGGTTCTAAAGCTGTAGTTCCCGCCCAGGCAGCGCCACATAGAGCACCCCTGATTGGGTCTGGGTTGAAGGTCCGTCCGGAGGGGGATGGAAAGACTTCATCCTGGCCTCCTGCCCGACTCATTGCCACTTTCATCAGTTTAAGTCCGAGCACCCGGATCATTCTTTTAGTCTGGGCTGCCGTGACGAGAAAGAACCTCTGAGGGGTCACGCCCCAGTGATGACTGTACTGCATCGGTCATGTGCCGCCGTGCTCGGAACTCTTTGTGATTGCTTGAAACATCGTAAGAATTTTCCTTCAAAGTTGTTCCCCCGTGTGCCCTGCAGGCAGTAAGAAGGACAGGCAGGGCGGTGAAGTCCTGACGCAGATGTTGCAAACCCTCGAGAGCATCATCCTCTCAGAAGCTCTTCCTGCAGATAAAGTCCTGGTAGGAACGTCTTTATGTTCTTTTGTCAAGAAATGCACTAAGTGGAGAATCGATATAAGACCACCCACAAAACGGCGCATCCTGAAGAGACGATCAGAGAGCGACTTGAAGTCTGTGAAACATCTATGCAACATTTTGACCAAAGAACCACCATTACATGTTATGTAAACCACAAGCAAGTGTTTTACATGTAGAAAAAAATATAATATGACTGCTTTAATGCGCCTTTTGTATGAAAATAGACCGACTCATCGGCAGTGCGCCTTATAATCTGGTGCGCCCTATGGTCCGGAAAATACGCTACTTATTGTAGTCTGCGTTGGTTGTGGTGGCTGTCCACGCTAATCATTTTTGGATGATCACAATCCGAACACTTAGCTCTGAACCAGTTATAGTTCTAGACCAGGGGTGCCCATTACGTCGATCGTGAAGGCTCTGTCAGTCGACCGCCAGCCAGGCATTAAAAAAAATAGACCTAGAAATGAGCGATCATCAAGCTTCACCAAGACGTAACTTGATTGACATTCACGGCACCCGACGGTCTTGTGAGATGACGCTGGCTGCTGCCAGATCATTATTAAGAAAAATTGACCGACAGGAAGGCGAGAAACACTTTTTATTTCAACAGACTCTCGCGCCGCACCTGCCGTCCAAACTCTAAAGACCGACTGCACAGTTCCTGTCTCCACAATAAAACTGCTGGTGCATCCTGCCTGCGCTAACAAAATAAGAGTCTCAGAAAGCTAGCACACACAAGCTAGCAAGCTACGGAGTTTGCCGTCTATGTATTTTTTGTAATGTATATAAAAAGTAGTATGGAAGCTGGACAAATAAGATGCCAAAAACCAACCACTTTCATGTGGTATTGGACAGAAAGGACTTTTTTTCTCCTTCATTTGAAAATGTGGACGTTTTCACCACTACTGTCTGATTCCAATCAATGCAAGTCATCAGAATCAGGTAATACACCAACTTATATTCTTGTCTTCATGAAAGAAAGGAATCTTATGTGTTACACATGCTTGTATTATTATTATTAAACATATTTAACTTGTTAAAAACGTCTTTTTCATAAATAAATAAATATAAATTATATAAATGAATGAGGTAGATCCCCTGAAACTTGGTCAATTGGAAAGTAGCTCGCCTGCAGAAAAAGTGTGGGCACCCCTGATCTAGAGTATTTAATAGTAGCCAGAGAGAAGGTATGTTTTTGAGGTGACTGATGTAAACAGAGGTCACCGGATGTGTATCACCTGAGCGTGGCTACAGGATATTAAAGTTGACAAATGAAAGTCTTTGCATGCATGTTATATGATTTGACATTACTTTTTCAATTATATTAATGTTATTAAATGATCTAGTGATGAAATGTTGTGGTGCATTACAAAGGACATGTAAGTGTCAAAAAGACAGCTAAAAGAGGTTTGTAGATGAGAATAAAGCTAAAGGTCAAATATAGTGTAGAAATGCACCCGATGTAGTCTTGATTTTCAAGATTTGCTTCCGGGGTGTGCATGGCAGCACTTCATGCTGATAGAAATGTTCCTCAATCTTCTTTTTTCCCCCTCAAAGTGTGCTCACATCCCTAAAAATGTGATGGTTGGAGAAAAAAAATGCACAGAGTAATTGGGTCCTAAAATAGTCCAGAAAGTGTTTTTTGGTACTAATACAGTATTCCAACATCTTGCAGATTCTCTTGGAGGGCACAGTCAAAGGCATCTCCCCTCGCGTCCTGGGCTCTGCCGCCTACCAAGTGGGCAAGATGGACGTGCTCAACGTGAGCGCCTCAGACTCCATGCTTTCTAGTGTTCACCTATGATGGCCTTTTTGGAGACAACCCAACGTTTATTTTTTTTCTTCTCAGGGAACGCCAGCGCTTTTCCTCATTCTCCTCCTCTTCGACAGCAGCATGCTGGCGGCCTACATCGAGGACGCCAGGTGGGACTAGTGTGTATCAACGTGGCGGTGACTGCTTATTGAATATGTTTGCCTCTGTGCAGGTTTTACCACTGCCTCAAGACGCTGGTGGGCTGCGGCCTGTCGGGCCCCACCTCCCCGTTGGCGTTTGGCGAGGCGGTGCTGGGCGCCATAAAGCGCAGCGCCACTTGCGTGCACAACAAAGAGCACCTGCTGAGGATGTGGAGCGCAATGGTCGGCCCGCTGACGGACACCATAACGCAGGTGTGGTGTTGTTGGACTGGTCTCCTGATGATGTCACAGATGACGTGAGGCCTTATTGGATGTCTCGTTGCAGTCGAATGAAGTCAACCAAGGAGACGCCTTGGAGCACAACTTCAGCGCCATGCACTCCGCCTTGTTGTTCCCCGTCACGCACCTGCTGAGTGGGACGCCTCTGCAGCAGGTTTGTATACAATACTTATCAGCAGACAGCATGGATGACACCATTTTGGTTGTAAAAACACAAAATGTCCCGTCAGTTTCGCTGCCTTTTTTAGCGATTGTTGTGGCCTAAAATATGTGAATTTGCAGAAGCTTTTTCACAGGGCTTAAAAAGTCTTGAATCCAACATTTTCAATTTAAGGCCTTAAAAAATAAGTTAAGAGCACTAAATTCCTTAATGTATACGGATATGGATTTATACAATTCAAAAGCCATATTGAATATTTAATGAATAAATTATCTAACATTGTCTGTATGCTTTCAAAATTGAGGCACTTTCTTCCTCTTAACGCTCTCCTAATTCTGTATGGGTCTATTTGAAGCACATATAAACTCAATGTCGTATGGTGTAACGCAGGGGTAGGGAACCTTTGGCTCTCGAGCCAGATGGGGCTCTTTTGATGACTGCATCTGGCTCTCAGATAAATCTTAGCTGACATTGCTTAACACGATAAGTAATGAATAATCAGTTTTAAAAATAACGTTCAAAATATAAAACATTCTCATGCATTTCAATCCATCCATCCGTTTTCTACCGCACCTGTTCAAGAAGTCGTAATATTGGTAAGAAGTATTTTATTTATTATTGGTTAGCTTCAGAATAACAATGTTATTAAAAAGAATAAGAGACTTATTATACTCTAAAAATGTTGGTCTTACTTAAAAATGCAGGCATTTAGTTGTATTTGGTGTTAAAAATATTATATGGCTCTCAAGGAAATACATTTTAAAATATTTGGCTTTCATGGCTCTCAGCCAAAAATGTTCCCGACCCCTGGTGTAACGTATCCCAGTTATCTTAAAAAACTGGAGAGTCTTCAGAAGAAAGTCATAGGTGTTATATCAACTTTAATGCTCTCTCAAATACTTTTTTTTTTAATTTTTTTAATTTTTTTTTATGGGTACAATATTCTGAAGCTTACTGAGTGCAACAGATTCCACAGTGCTTGTATTATGTATAACGTAGTATAAGGATTAAATTCTAGACTCTGTCAGCCCATTCCAGTGACCACTACTTCTCATAGACAAAACACTAGAAGTAGACTTTTATTAAGAGGGAAAAATGGTCATCTAAAATCTACAAGCTTTAGTATAGCCTGTAGAGGCCCGATGATCTGGAATGAGATTGATAGCTTTATAAAAGAATCATATTCTTTGAACATTTTTAAAAAGCGTTTTAAGAAAAATGTATTGCTACGTTATGATTAGTATATTTAGCACACCCCTCATGGCTGAGGAATTCACATTCGTTGCATAATTTTGGTCTTGACCTCAGTATGTATGATGGGATTATTGCACATCTTCTAGATGCAACCTTTTAATCAAATTTAAATACCGTATTTTTCTGAGCATAAGTCGCACCGAAGTATAAGTCGCACCTGCCGAAAATGCATAATAAAGAAGGAAAAAAACATATATAAATCGCACTAGAGCCCGGCCAAACTATGAAAAAAACTGCGATTTATAGTCCGAAAAATACGATAATTGGATATTGAGACTGATTTGGTGGATTTAAAGATTTATTTTTTATAAATGTCAGTCTGTTGGTAGGTTGGTATGAAAATGTAAATGGGTATTTGGTGGGTAGATTTTGAAATGAATTGTATTGTGCTGTATTTTGTATATTATATGATGTATATTTTAACTGTGGGTCCCTGTCCTTTTAAACTGTGCGCTTTTAGGGATTACCGTACCTGTTTGCAGAACGGACTCTGATATTAACAAAAGAAATAATTTAATACAAAATTGTCTGTATGTAAATAAATAAATGTCTAAAATCTCATAAAAGGTCTAAAATACGATTTTGAAAGGTTTAAAAAAAATCTATTTAACATTACTTTTATTTAAAAATGTGCATAAACTTCAGTCTTGCTTTTTAAATGTTTCGATTTTTTTGAGGACGCTATATCGTAACTACAAACGTAGGCTATATGAGCTGCCCGGTCGGTATTAATCAAGCACCACCTAGTGTGCTGTGTGCGCACAACGGTGGGTTGTTGCGGCTTCGCATAGCAGTATGTAAGTACAAGTTGAACATTTTGTGGTCCCAGAAGGATCAATTTAATGCATGCTTTAAGCCCGTGGATGGAGACATTAAGTGTTTAGGACCTGGATGTGGAGCTATTGTTTGTAAATATTGTAAATGGAATGATGATGTGAAAGTAAAAAATCTGGGATAAATCCGTGTCAGATCATGCTGAAACGCCACAAACACTTGCACAAATGTACAAAGATCAACTTAACCCCCCCAAAGGAGTGTTATGTGGGTAAAGTAACACCAGTTGCTCAAGGAGATCAATGTAAGATAATTACTAGTGAAATCATACTTTTACATACAGTAAGCACATGCTTATTTCTCTGTTACTAGTGTACTCAGCAGTAAAACTATTAAAAAAACAAACATAATTCTCTATTATTATTATTTATTCCAATAACTTCAGGTCAGTTTCTCATGCCTAATTTTTTTCAAGTTCATACAGCAAGTGACATTAAAAGCTATAAAGATTGTCTGTTTAGTGTTTACACTCAGTTTTTGGTTGGGTGAGGAAAGCAAGGAATATTTGCGAATGTTTTTCAATACTTTTCTAAATAAAGGGGACCACAAAAAATTGCTTTATAGGCTTTATTTTAACAAAAAATCTTAGGGTACATTAAACATATGTTTCTTATTGCAATTTAGTCCTTAAATAAAATAATGAACATGCTCGACAACTTGTCTTTTAGTAGTAAGTAAACAAACAAAGACTCCTAATTAGTCTGCTGACATATGCAGTAACAAATTGTCATTTATCATTCCATTATTTTGTCAACATTATGAGGGACAAATGTTTTTTAAATTATTAATCCACTTGTTCATTTACTGTTATCTTATTTTCTGTTTTAACATGTTCTATCTACACCTCTGTTAAAATGTAATAATCACTTATTCTTCCGTTGTTTGATACTTTACATTAGTTTTGGATGATACCACATATTTAGGTATCGATCCGATACCAAGTACCGTATTTTCCGCACTATAAGGCGCACCGGATTATTAGCCGCACCTTCTATGAATTACATATTTCATAATTTTGTCCACCAATAAGCCGCCCCGGACTATAAGCCGCGCCTACGCTGCGCTAAAGTGAATGTCAAAAAAACGCTGCGCTAAAGTGAATGTCAAAAAAACAGTCAGATAGTTCAGTCAAACTTTAATAATATATTGAAAACCAGCGTTCTAACAACTCTGTCCCAAAATGTACGCAAATGTGCAATCACAAACATAGTCAAATTCAAAATGGTGTAGAGCAATAGTAACATAATGTTGCTCGAACGTTAATGTCACAACACACAAAATAAACATAGCGCTCACCTTCTGAAGTTATTCTTCATTCGTAAATCCTTCGAATTCTTCGTCTTCGGTGTCCGAATTGAAAAGTTGCGCAAGCGTGGTATCCAAAATGGCCGGTTCCGTCTCGTAGAAGTCATCGGGAGTCAGTGTCGCTGTTGTTCTGTGAATCCTGCCTTCCGGAAAGCTCGGACCACAGTTGTGACCGAAATATCTGCCCAAGCATTTACGATCCACTGGCAAATGTTGGCGTATGTCGTCCGAGGCTGTCTGCCCGTCTTAGTGAAGGTGTGTTCGCCTTCGGAGCTGTGTGAAAAAAGCCACCCGGCCTCTTCGCGTAAACTTCCCTTAACCACTCGCTCATCTTTTCTTCATCCATCCATCCCTTCGAGTTAGCTTTTATGATGACGCCGGCTGGAAAGGTCTCTTTTGGCAAGGTCTTCCTTTTGAATATCACCATGGGTGGAAGTTAGCATGGCAAGCTAGAACCACAGTGAAGGATGACTTCTCATTCCCTGTGGTGCGAATATTCACCGTACGTGCTCCCGTTCCACAGTGCGGTTCAGTTGCTGTGAAATACGGTAGTAATCCGTGTGCGGATGGAGAGATTGCGTCTTTTTATGAACCGGATCGCTTAGTAGGAGCCATTTTGTGGTCTTTACAGATGTAAACAGGAAATGAAACGTACGGTGATATTCGCGCGTTTTTTCTTCTTCTTCCGGGGGCGGGTGAAGCGCTTCCTGTTCTATGGGGGCGGGTGAAGCGCTTCCTGTTCTATGGGGGCGGGTGCTTTCCTTGGCGGTTGCTTGCGTAGAAGAAGAAGCGCTTCCTGTTCTACCGGGAAAAAAGATGGCGGCTGTTTACCGAAGTTGCGAGATCGAAACTTTATGAAAATTAATCGTAATAAAGCGCACCGGGTTATAAGGCGCACTGTTAGCTTTTGAGAAAATTTGTGGTTTTTAGGTGCGCCTTATAGTGCGGAAAATACGGTAGTTACAGGATCATACATTGGTCATATTCAAAGTCCTCATGTGTTCAAGGACTTATTTACTGAGTTTTTTAACATAGTGTGAATTTTAGAAAAAAAAGATTTTGTGACGATATAAAATATCGATGTAATCATAGTATCGACTAGATACGGTCTTGTACTTGGTATCATTACCATGGATGTCAGGTGTAAGCCAACCATGGCATTTGTTTACATTGTGGAGTGCTATCTTTGGTGAGCTTTTGTATCCTCCTACGGTGTGTAGTAAAGCATGTTTAGCTATTCCTCGTCCTGCAGTGTTAATGATACTTGTAAGAAATTTATTTTTATTGACGCGAGGATTAGTGATTTAGAAGTAGCTAAAACACTGCAGACTGCGGATGGATGTTAGCTGCTATCTGGTAGCCATGTCTTAAAGCACCTCTTCCTGAGGGTGTTTCAGTGTTATAGCTTCACCTTTATCTTTAGTTTATAGACCAAAATGCGTCCATTCTCCCTTTTCTGTCTGCTTGTAAGTCCTCTGTGTGTGTGCGCTGCCGAACATGCTCCTCTGCTCGTAAAACCAGCAATGTCACGACGTGACGACGATGTGCCGTACTGCCTGTTAAAAAAAAAAAAGTGGGGTCGGGGAACCGGTACTTTTTAGAGGCTGTATAGTACCGAATATTATTAATTAGTATCGCGGTACTCGTACCGCTGTACCGTACAACCCCATCATCTTGTCATGCTTAATAAAAACTAACATGGGGCGGCGTGGCGCAGTGGAAGGGTGGCCGTGCGCGACCCGAGCGTCCCTGGTTCAATCCCCACCTAGTACCAACCTCGTCATGTCCGTTGTGTCCTGAGCAAGACACTTCACCCTTGCTCCTGATGGGTGCTGGTTAGCGCCTTGCATGGCAGCTCCCGCCATCAGTGTGTGAATGTGTGTGTGAATGGGTAAATGTGGAAGTAGTGTCAAAGCGCTTTGAGTACCTTGAAGGTAGAAAAGCGCTATACAAGTACAACCCATTTATCATTATCATTTATAACACAAAATCTAACTTCCTTAATTAGAAAACCATTTTGTGGTGGTTAAAAAGCTGCACACTGATATTGATTATTGATTAACTCTTAGCAGTTTTAGCACTTTGGACATAATGTGTAGAATTATGTTTGATTAATTCTTAAAATGTTGTTTATTTAAAAGATTGAATGTTTAATCTTACCATACCGCCACATTGGTGCGTGCGTTTGTGCGGCCATCTAAAGTCTCGGGAGTGCAACTGCATTGCAAATGAGCCTCAAATGTAAGCCGAAAACAAGAAATAACAACTGAACAGCAGTTTTTTTTTTTAAATGTTACATTAAAAATAGTTTTACTATCAATTAATTAATATACATCAACACACACAAAAGTACTGAAAATTGGTACCGTTGAGTATTGGTATCAATTCCCAGTTACCATTCATATTTAAATTGATACAGTGCCTAAACGTAGACCTCAAAACCACAGGATTTGAACAGAAAACATACTGTAGTGAAGACTTACTCATTTTATACCACTCAGACCTCAAAGTAAACACTAAATGGCAGTAAAGGTACATACTTGGAGTTCATCGTCCAATTACTATACAGTTATAGTACCGGTAACTAATAATTATTATATTTATAATTAAGAGACCACCAAAGGTTTCCTTATGGTTCGCTCTCTGCTCTGTCCTTTTACAGGTTGCAGACATTCCCTTAGTATGATTTACATTTAGTGTTTGTCCATCTTGAACATTCATTCATACTCCCGCCTGTTAAGAGCCTTTGTGAACTGATCTATAGCGTATGTTTTTATCGGTAAACCTAAGACAATGAGTGACAATCATCACTTCAACACATCGGTCTGAAAATGCTGCCTCTTTGCTAGGTCATCATTGCAAACAAAGCATTTGTTTTTAATTATCTTGCCCTGATATGTAAAGCTTGAATAAATATATAAATGCATGTAAACTAGAGAACCGGATAACAATTGTGCGATTTGAGCATAACAATTTGATATATTGTTGCACTTTGCTGTTTCTGCTTCATCTATGCAAGAAACAAACATAAGTTTTGAACAGATGGTTTGTGTGCGCGTTTCAGTGCTGCTCAGGCAAAATTGATTGCCCAAAACAAGGCTAATTGGCAAAAATGTGGGAGAAAGTTGCAGGCTTTGGACAAAGTCCCAAGGGGATTGGTTAAAAATTGTGTAAATTGGCGCGACCAATTGATGACCAACTAGTTTTTGTAAGAAGTAAGACTACGTATAGATTTTGACCATGTATGGTATTGGTATGATCCTGAAAGGTGTACGTTTACTCTTCCATATGTAGCGACTCTTAGTTACACACACATTCATGATATCAATAAAGTTAAATGATTATGTCGTCAGATTGTACGTGCACATGAGTCTGAATCTGTCGTGTCTGCAGGCGTCCCAGAAGTCCATGCTGTCCACGTGGTCTAAACTCTACAAGGTGTTTGCACGCTGCTCTTCTTTGGTGGTCACGGCCGAAGAAAATGTGTGCTGTGAAGAAATCTGTGCCAAGATGGCCGCTACGGTGGACCGGGAGACCTTGATGGTAAAAAAACATAATAATGCTGTGCGATATTGATAGACAAATAGCTTTATTAATCCCTTTTTGAGAGGTCCCTCGGGAAAATTCAAATTCCAGCAGCAGCAGGTCGCACCAAAAATACAGAAATAATACTCAAAGATAAATAAATAAAAACAAAATGGAGTTGTGTGTAAAGATGTATATCGTAGTATTTCCCTGACTATGGAGCGCACCATTATATAAGCTAAACAGACTCAATGACTCCGCGGTGACGTTATGGTGAATTTGTGAAACTGAAACAATACAAAAAGAATGCCATTGTAAGTTAATACTAACAAAGACATTCATAAATGTGTTAGCATGTTAGCTGATGCTATTGACGCTAGCTTGATTACATTACGAAGGCACATACAAAAATGCGTGAAAACACTCCTACAGATACCACACATGAGACGGTTTAGTCAGTTAAGAGTTGTTTTAGTTGGAAAACTTACAAACGTTGCTTGGAGTGGAGAATGAAGAATCTATATGAGTAGGAATGCTATGGACGGATAAAAGACGGAACAGTATACAGGTAAAAGCCAGTAAATTAGAATATTTTGAAAAACTTGATTTATTTCAGTAATTGCATTCAAAATGTGTAACTTGTACATTATATTTATTCATTGCACACAGACTGATGCATTCAAATGTTTATTTCATTTAATTTTGATGATTTGAAGTGGCAACAAATGAAAATCCAAAATTCCGTGTGTCACAAAATTAGAATATTAAGGCTAATACAAAAAAGGGATTTTTAGAAATGTTGGCCAACTGAAAAGTATGAAAATGAAAAATATGAGCATGTACAATACTCAATACTTGGTTGAAGCTCCTTTTGCCTCAATTACTGCGTTAATGCGGCGTGGCATGGAGTCGATGAGTTTCTGGCACTGCTCAGGTGTTATGAGAGCCCAGGTTGTTCTGATAGTGGCCTTCAACTCTTCTGCGTTTTTGGGTCTGGCATTCTGCATCTTCCTTTTCACAATACCCCACAGATTTTCTATGGGGCTAAGGTCAGGGGAGTTGGCGGGCCAATTTAGAACAGAAATACCATGGTCCGTAAACCAGGCACGGGTAGATTTTGCGCTGTGTGCAGGCGCCAAGTCCTGTTGGAACTTGAAATCTCCATCTCCATAGAGCAGGTCAGCAGCAGGAAGCATGAAGTGCTCTAAAACTTGCTGGTAGACGGCTGCGTTGACCCTGGATCTCAGGAAACAGAGTGGACCGACACCAGCAGATGACATGGCACCCCAAACCATCACCCAACCATGCAAATTTTGCATTTCCTTTGGAAATCGAGGTCCCAGAGTCTGGAGGAAGACAGGAGAGGCACAGGATCCACGTTGCCTGAAGTCTAGTGTAAAGTTTCCACCATCAGTGATGGTTTGGGGTGCCATGTCATCTGCTGGTGTCGGTCCACTCTGTTTCCTGAGATCCAGGGTCAACGCAGCCGTCTACCAGCAAGTTTTAGAGCACTTCATGCTTCCTGCTGCTGACCTGCTCTATGGAGATGGAGATTTCAAGTTCCAACAGGACTTGGCGCCTGCACACAGCGCAAAATCTACCCGTGCCTGGTTTACGGACCATGGTATTTCTGTTCTAAATTGGCCCGCCAACTCCCCTGACCTTAGCCCCATAGAAAATCTGTGGGGTATTGTGAAAAGGAAGATGCAGAAGAGTTGAAGGCCACTATCAGAGCAACCTGGGCTCTCATAACACCTGAGCAGTGCCAGAAACTCATCGACTCCATGCCACGCCGCATTAACGCAGTAATTGAGGCAAAAGGAGCTCCAACCAAGTATTGAGTATTGTACATGCTCATATTTTTCATTTTCATACTTTTCAGTTGGCCAACATTTCTAAAAATCCCTTTTTTGTATTAGCCTTAAGTAATATTCTAATTTTGTGACACACGGAATTTTGGATTTTCATTTGTTGCCACTTCAAATCATCAAAATTAAATGAAATAAACATTTGAATGCATCAGTCTGTGTGCAATGAATAAATATAATGTACAAGTTACACCTTTTGAATGCAATTACTGAAATAAATCAAGTTTTTCAAAATATTCTAATTTACTGGCTTTTACCTGTATGTATTTCCAGTTGAAAGCTCAGTCTAAACAGAAGGGAAATGCAGCACCTGCAGTGAGCAAAGTCGTCCAATAGTTGGTGCTAGAGTATGGAGGTTAGTTTGTCTTATATTGTGAAAGCTTTTTTTTTTTTTTTTGACACTGAATTTATGTACCGTAACTGAATTTTTAGTGTTTGAATTTTGTGAAATTTTTGCTGACAATTCAATTAAAAAAAATATGTGTTAAAAGCATTAAAATGCTTACAAAAGGCAGTTATCTGGGCTACCTGAGCATAATACAACATAAACATTTTAATGCAGCCCGCTGGGTATTTTCAAACTATAGAAATGACACCTTATTGGCTGGTTCTGAGAGTTCGATTGCTTTAGTCTTAATTTACCGGAAGTGGGTACTGCGTTCTTGAAGCAGCTCATTTTTGTGCACTGAATTTTGAAGCACTGATTTTTTTACACTGAACTTTTATACATTTAATTTTTAAGCACTCATTTTTCAAACTAATTTTAAACACTGAATTTTATATACACTGAACTTTTATACACTGAATTTTCAAACACTGAACTTTTATACGGTATATTGAACTTTTAAACACTGAATTTTTATACACAGAATTTTTAAACACTTGATATTTTTACACTAACATTTATACACTGAATTTCAAATACTACGTTTTTATACACTGAATATTCAAACATTGAATTTTTGTACACAAAATATTTAAACACTGATTTTTTTCCACACATTTTAAACAGTGAATTTTTTAAACATCTTACATTTTGCTAACAATTTTTTCCCAATAAAATTGTCAGCATACCGGCAAATGTAAAAAAAATTTGGTTTACAAATTAAAATACAAAAATTTCAGTTTAATTCACTGTAAAAAAAATTTTTTTTAAAAAGCTTTTGTAATAAGACACACATTACCTCCATACCATAGCGCTAACACACCTATTCAGTGTTTGTTTTTGAAAAATTCATAAATAAGCCGCACCGTTTTATAAGCCGCAGGGTACAAAGTGTAGGGAAAAAGTAGCAGTTTAAAGTCCGGAATTTAGGGTAATTAAAGATAACGTGATTACTAAAATATTTAATAGCTGCATCCCTATCTGGACTCAGGATTAGGATTAATATTGTTGTGCATGTGACACTATAGTACTATATCATCACAGTCCAACGTAAAGCTGGTATTTCCATTTGTTTCCTTTCTGTCAAAAACAAACGGAATACATCGGCCTGAAAAGGTACATTTTGAGCAACAGGAAAGCCATCTTTGAAATGAAAAACTTTCAAGATCTGTTCCAAAATACATTTGTAGGCTAAAGTGCTTCTTTAACATTCGCCAATCAGAAGCCCAAACAATCCATCATTCACAATCTTTATGTGAGGAGAACAAGTTTTATGTATTTTAATGTGGAGAATACAGCAGGTACGATTTACAAATCCTAAAACAAGTGAAGTTGGCATGTTGTGTAAATGGTAAATAAAAACCGAATACAATGATTTGCAAATCCTTTTCAACTTATATTCAATTGAATAGACTGCAAAGACAAGATATTTAATGTTTGAACTGAGAAACGTATTTTTTTTTTTGCAAATAATCATGAACTTGGAATTTAATGGCAGCAACACATTGCAAAAAAGTTGGCACGGGCATTTTTACCACTTTGAACAACACTCAGTAAATGTTTGGGAACTGAGGAGAGCAATATTTGAAGCTTTTCAGGTGGAATTATTTCCCATTCTTGCTTGATGTACAGCTTAAGTTGTTGAACAGTCTGAGGTCTCCGTTGTCGTATTTGACGCTTCATAATGCGCCACGCATTTTCAATGGGAGACCGTTCTGGACTACAGGCAGGCCAGTCTAATCTTTTACTACGAAGCCACGCTGTTGTAACACGTGCAGAATGTGGCTTGGCATTGTCTTGCTGATATAAGCAGGGGCGTCCATGAAAAAGACGTTGTTTGGATGGCAACATATATTGCTCCAAAACCTGTATGTACCTTTCAGCATTAATGGTGCCTTCACAGATGTGTAAGTTACCCATGCCTGGGTCCCCAATACACCCTCATACCATCATACCATCACAGATGCTGGCTTTTGAACTATGCACCTAGAACAATCCGGATGGTTCTTTTACTCTTTGATTCACAGTTTCCAAAAACAATTTAAAATGTGGACTCGTCAGACCACAGAACGCTTTTCAACTTTGCATCAGTCCATCTTAGATGAGTTTGGGCCTAGAGAAGCGTATCTGGGTGTTGTTGATAAATGGCTTTGGCTTTGCATAGTAGAGTTTTAACTTGCACTTACAGATGTAGTGACGAACTGTCATTACTGACAGTGGTTTTCTGAAGTGTTCCTGAGCCCATGTGGTGATATCCTTTACAGACTGATGTTGCCTTTTGATGCAGTACAGCCTGAGGGATCCAAGGTCACGGGCATTGCTGCTTACGTGCAGTGATTTATCCAGATTCTCTGAACCTTTTGATGATATTACGGACCGTAGATGGTGAAATCCCTAAATTCCTTGCAATAGCTCATTGAGAAATGTTGTTCTCAAACTATTGGACAATTTGCTCACGCATTTGTTAACAAAGTGGTGACCCTCGCCCCATCCTTGTTTGTGAATGACTGAGCATTTCATGGAAGCTGCTTTTATGCCCAATCATGGCACCCACCTGTTCCCAACTAGCCTGTTCACCTGTGGGATGTTCCAAATAAGTGTTTGATGGGCATTCCTCAACTTTCTCAGTCTTTTTTGCCACTTTTGCCAGAGTTTTTGAAACATGTTGCAGGCATCAAATTCCAAATGAGCTAATATTGGCAAAAAATAACAAAGTTTACCAGTTCAAACATTAAATGTCTTGTTTTTGCAGTCTATTCAATTGAATATAGGTTGAAAAGGATTTGCAAATCATTGCATTCTGTTTTTATGATTTACACAACAAACTTCACTGGTTTTGGGTTTTATACATAGAAATTCAGCTCAGCTATTTTTGCTTTGATATTCTGGCATAATATTAAGTACATGTTATCATCAACCTTGTTGCGGCTTTCCTCAGCTTCCATCCTCGCTGATGGCGACTTCTTGCATCCTGCACGTCATGGTGGAATGTGTGGACTTCTCCCCGTACACGCCACACTTCCAGCAGAAGTTAAAGTGTAAGTTCATCCTTCTAGTCACTCAAGCACTGCAGGACCATGACTTCCGGTCTTGTTATGAATGCTGTATGATCTCGCTGCTGCAGCTCCCCACACTCCAGGAACCTGGAACAAGAAGAAAAGCAAGGCTCTCGGGAACTTGTCCACCTTGGAGACCCTGCTGGTTCAGTGTCTAGATGCGTACCTGGCTGGCCAGGAGGAGGTTCCGTCCGAGAGCACGGGCACGGCACTGCTCTCCATCTTGTCCGCCCTCTTCACCAACCTGGTGCTTGGTCAAGCCGCCAAGGAGCTGCTCACTTCCACCATCCAGCTTCTCGCCGTCCTCTATCAGAAAGCAGATGGCGAGCCGCCCGAGTTCACATCACAGATTCTTACCAAGGTGTGTTCTTGAAGCGTAATGGCTTAATCGCTAATTAAGATGCTATCATAACGGCGTGCTCCTGCAGATGGAGAAGCTTGTGAGCGAGATCTTGAACTGCATCCAGAGCCGCTCTGCTCTTGCCTATGATGACGACCTCCTGGCTCTGCTTTCTCCACTGCTTTGTGTGCTCTTCTCGCACAAAAACAAGCAGCACCGCACAGCCGTCACACACTTCTGGAATTCCACCTTCGCCAACACCGTCAGCCTGACGTATCCGGAGAAGCTCAGGTGTGTGTGTGTGTGTGTGTGAGAACAACTATCAGATATGAGGCCAATATTACATATATTTAATCTGTCATGAGACATGCAAATATAAATTAAATACACAGAGACTTAAGTAAATTAAATGAACTCAAATACCGTATTTTTCGGAGTATAAGTCGCACCGGAGTATAAGTCGCACCTGCCAAAAATGCATAATAAAAAAGGAAAAAAACATATAAGTCGCACTGGAGCCCGGCCAAACTATGAAAAAAAACTGCGACTTATAGTTATGGAAAATACGGTAAGTCGCAGTTTTTTTCATAGTTTGGCCGGGGGTGCGACTTATACTCAGGAGCGACTTTTGTGTGAAATTATTAACACATTACCGTAAAATATCAAATAATATTATTTAGCTCATTCACGTAAGAGACTAGACGTATAAGATTTCATGGGATTTAGCAATTAGGAGTGACAGATTGTTTGGTAAACGTATAGCATGTTCTATATGTTATAGTTATTTGAATGACTCTTACCATAATATGTTACGTTAACATACCAGGCACGTTCTCAGTTGGTTATTTATGCGTCATATAACGTACACTTATTCAGCCTGTTGTTCACTATTCTTTATTTATTTTAAATTGCCTTTCAAATGTCTATTCTTGGTGTTGGCTTTTATCAAAGAAATTTCCCCAAAAAATGCGACTTATACTCCAGTGTCTTATATGTTTTTTCCTTCTTTATTGTGCATTTTCGGCAGGTGCAACTTATACTCCGAAAAATACGTTACCTACAAACGAGGCATAACGATGCAATATGTACATAAAGCTAGCCTAAATACCTTGCAGTCATGCAGTGACCAAATATGCCTGATGAACACTCCACACAAGTCAATAACATCAACAAAGTTCACCTTTTTGCATTCACGCATAGCATAAAACGTTTGGTGAACAAAATGAGAGAAAGGAGTGGCCGCTCATCTTTTTCCATTTTCAGACATTTTTGAAAAAGCTCCAGAGAGCCATGGCGCTAAAGATCCGCGGGTTTCCCACCCCTTCGCTAGTCAAAGATCCCTTAATTTATCAGAAGTTTTTCGCTGCTTCAAGTAATCTGCTGCAAATCAAGTTTTGAACTTCCTAGCCGGTTCATTTCTTTGTACTTATTTTTTCAAAGACCCATCTTGACCCAGGTGAAGCAAAAGACTCCCATCATTCTTCCCGGGTTTGAAGCCATCAGTGGTCCTGATGATCTCAGTGGACAGTATTCTGTGAGTTACAACTTTTCCTCCTACTTTTCTTCTGGTGCCACTTTTTCTTAGCTGTTGTGTCTCCCCGCAGAGCGAGAGTTCCCAGTTAGAAACCATACTCAGCGGTGTGCCAGTCGCCTCTGCAGGGAAGAGGGACTCTCTCCAGGGAAAGTCTGCTGTGGCAAATGACCAAAGCTACATCAAGACCTCCAAACTGGTCTCCGTAAGTCTTTATCCAAGTCTCGTCTCGCAACATTGCCTTCCTATGTCAGAGCTAAACACATTTCCTTTCTCTAGACAAAGCTGGACTTTGGCTCCCCGATGGTTCCCCGTAGGGAGGTCTTGGAAGAGCAGGCTTCTGTTGATTTTGTCTTCATTCCTCCTGAGACAAAGGAGAGAGTTTTAACAGAGCACCAAAAGGAGGTCAAAAGCACCAAAAGGTCTGATTGATCCGTTGTCTTTTTAAATATTTCTATTGGTATTATTAAAAACATATTTTTGCTTCAAAGGGTGGACATACCTGCTATGTACAACAACCTCGATGCCTCTTTGGATACCACCGTTTTCACTCAGTACACACAAAGTCAGGAAGACTCTGTGTAAGTAAAACATTGAGTATTTATGTGCACGTGTCTTGAAGCTTTACTTATGTCAAATTATCTTCCCAAAGGGGCCAGCCACCAACTGAAGAAGATGTTGCCCAGGAAACTCCTGAAAAGGTAAATAAACTTTGAAATACATAAAAACCCTCATTTCATCTGTCTAAAAACTGTCTTTGGTTTCTCAGGGTGCTGAGTTGAGTGAGGTTTCTGACATTCAAAGAAAGGAAACTCAAGACTTTGAAGCTTTCGAGAAAAAGTCAGAGGAGGAGCCGGAGATGATACCTGAGTCGACCGATGTTTCCATGGAGGACGATGCCAAGAGTGACGTCAGAGCTGAAGATACAAGTGCACAGCCTGCAAAGACGACCAGTCCCAACACGTCAGTCTCTGGAACTCCTCAGAAGTCCAGCAGTGGCAGCAGACGTCAGAACTTCATTACTTTGGAGAAATATGCCGAGGGAAAGCCTGCGAGCCCCAGCACTGTGTCCACCTTCACAGGATCCCGAGTTAAGACCTCTAATAGCCAGGAACCCTCGACAAACTCCGATAATCTTTCTCCCGAGGCATCCCAAAAAGTGAGTCTGCAAAACTCTGAGAGTGTCTGTGAGAAGACCCTAAAGTGTCCAGTGAGTGAAATCCAAGAGTCCCCTCGAAGGCCCAAAGTGGATAGTGAAAGGCTAGTCAAGCCTGTCAGGTTGACTGAGAGGCTTCCGAGTGATGAAACTGTAGATGAAGATGTCATCCCAGACACTCAGACTGAGGATGCGGTCATGGTGAATCCTGCAGAGACCGTCACCTCAATGGATGTGACACCTTCAGATTCAAATGCGGATTCTATAGAGACTTTTGATGATTCCCAGTTGTCTGAAAGCCTGACCTCTCCCAGTGATACGAACGTGAATTCTCAAGAGACACTTGTTGATTTGCAGTCAGCCATTTCTCAGAGCGAGCAGAGACGACAAAGCCGCAGACAAAGTAAGCATCTACTCCCGGAAGAAGAGCCAGTGAAGTCAGACATGTTGTCAAACAGACCAAATACCAGAAGCAAGCTAGCCAGCGAGAAGGTCACTGCGAAACTACGGAAGAGGTCTCTGAGGGACAGCGGGTCAGACAAAATGAACTCCCCAGCCCGATCACACAAGAAGGTTAAGCTATATAGCAGTTCGGGGGAGTTCCTCATTAAACCAGAAAACAAAAGTAGAAGCAGCAGATTCCAAAATTTGAGTCAAACAAACGACCAGTCGGACTCTCCGTCTGAGTCAAGCCAGTCTCAGAGAAAGAGCAGCCGGTCTCGTAAATCTTTAACAGAGCCTGATGAGGAGAATGGTATAAATGCAGAGTCTGTGAAAAATTCCAAACAAGCTACCCAGTCTGATTCTGATAGCCAATCACAACAAAGACGCCGCCAGTCTTCTAAATTATCACGTGAGCCCAAAGAGAAGGGTCTTATGGAGCCTGAACCAATGTCTGAGAAAGTGCCAAGTCAAACTGCCTTAAAACCAGACAGCCAGTCTGATTCTGAAAGGCGCCGTCGGTCTTCAAAATCCTTACTGCTGTCTGAAGAGGAGGATCTCCAGAAGCCAGAGAAAGTCTCTGGTCAAAGTGACTTACAAGCGGACACCCTGAATGTTTCCGAATCACAAGAACAACATGATCGGCCTGCCAAATTTGTATTGGAGCCTAAGGAGGAGAGTATTAATGGGCATGACACTACATCTGACAAGATGTCCAGTCAGACTGACTTTAAATCAGATAACCAGTCTAATTCTGAAAGTCAGACACAGAACCATCTTCGCAAACCTTCTAAATTACTGCAGCAGATACTGGAGAAAGGATATTTAAAGACGGAGTCTGAATCAGGAGATTTTGGGACAGACCTTAAAATAGTCTCGCCTCAAACGGATGACCAATCCGAAGAATGCGATTTTGTTGAGCAAAACAAAACCACTGAAGGAGATTCTCCGTTTTCTTCTTCAACTAGTGGTGAGTTTCAAGATGCGGTGAGCACACCAAAGGGTGATTTAAAGATGTTTAAGCCTGAAGAACTTAGTCAAGATTCCCAAAAGATCATGCCAGCGTCCACTGCAACGCCACCTCTAAAAACATACAGAAGACCAAGTATGGCATCTTCAGAGGACGGCGATAAAAGTGATCTCAGGACTTCATCCAGGAGGAAAAATATGTCTAGTTCTCAAGAAATTGCTTCGTCAGAGGCTAGGAGTGAAGGTAGGCAACGGAAGAGCAAGGCTGCTTGTTCTTGTACTTCAGAAAGCTCCCAGTCATTGGCTGGTGCAGCATCCACTGAGTCCTCTCCATTGAGGGGCAGATATTCACGGCGACGGTCTTCTACTACTGAATCATCTGAGTCAGAATTGTCACAGGCCAGGAAACATCCTTCACTGCCCACAGAGAGTCGAAGGAAATCCAGATTATCGCCAAATGCTCTGAAATCACTTGAAAAAGTGGGTGCAAAGGATTCTGCAACTCCAGAGACTTTGAAAACCACGAAAGTAGAATATGGTGATTTATCAAAAAACTCAGATTCTTCATTTTCTGAATCACCAGAGACTTTGGACATCTCCAAAGAAAGACAGATAGACAATACTGAAGCATTAGAGCCTGAAACTGCAGAGACTCCACTCATTGTGTCACCGCGCAAGAAGCGGAGCAGACGAAGAGTCTCTGGAACCAAAACTCATGCGTCTTTAGAAGAACCACAGCAGTTGGAATCAGAAATGATAAACTCAGAAGAGCTCCCTACCCAGCAGAGTCAGGAGGACATGCTTTGTGAGACTTCTGCTGCAGACACACCAGCTCCTCCCAGTGAGTCCCAAGAGAAGTTGCAGGAGGAGAGCATAGCTGAGGTGATTGAACCCGTAAAGGATTTTGATTCCGGTCATCGTGAAGACGCAGTTGCTCCAGCCGTGGAGGAACCTGACAGTTCCACACTTGGACAAGTCCAAGAAGAAGGTTCAATTGTAGTTGATGTTGAGGAAAATTCCCCAAACCAGGACTTGGAAGACGTATCAGAAAAAGATGCCCCTGTGTGTGATGGTGATAAAGATGAACTGTTGCCTTTAGAGAAAACCCAGACCACAGGCATGGATCCAGATGCTGCTCTAAGCAGTCTTTGTACATCTGATTTAACACACAGCAGTGTCGCCCACAATTCGCCGGCAAAGATTAAGGATCTTGAGGCTGCGTTGGGGCCAGCCATAGTGCTGAGTCCCTGCAGTAACAGGACCAAGGGCATCTGGTCGCCATCTGCCTCCCCGTCATCGAGTATCCTGAAGAAAGGCCAGAAGCGACTCCTGGAGGAGGAGACACCCTCACCTCCAGTGAAGGTCGGTGACGCTTTGGCCACATGCATGCTTTTTATGATTTGGTTGTGAACATAATCGATGTTCTTGTCTCGCAACGCAGTCCAGGCGTGTGTCTTTTGCGAATCCAATCCAACAACACGAGACTGCGGACGACATTGATCGCCGCAGCCCTGCCGTCCAAACCAGCTCCCCTCGAAGATCCAAAGTTGGCAACCTCCCACAGCCCAAAGTAAGACTTTACTTTAGCAGTTTTTAATGGAAACTTGGAATTTAACAACCTTCTGCCCCGCTGTTTTAGTTAATCACGACGCCAACAAAGGGCTCGACGATCTTCAGTCCCAGGATTCTTCGGAGTCCAGGTTTCAAGAGCTCTAAGAAATGCCTGGTAGGATTGATCACACCCTTTAATCCAGGCCTAGTCTACTTCAGAACTTCACAGCCGGCTGATTTCTGCCACGTCTTCTCAGATTTCTGAGATGAGCCAGGAGCTCCGCCCCGTTCCTAAAGACTGCATCTACCCGGCCCTGGTTGGCTGCTCCGCACCTGTGGAAGCTGTGCTGCCGCAGATATCCTCCAGCATGTGGTGAGTTCTGGCGAGGATAAGATTCCGTTGTCGTTCATGAGTCTTCTTGTAGATACAAAAGGAACCTTACTTTTGAGGTGCTGTTTGTAAGTAACAAAGCCTACTACTTCTTGTTGGCGATAAAAAACCAAGGTACCCAGATTTCACACCCACGTGGATTTACTCTTAATTTCTACCAGAGCCCGTCTAAGTGGCAAACGTTCCTGCTTGCTTCCAAAATAATACTCAATGTTATTAAATTATCTTCCCAAAATATTGTTTTATTGCCGTATTTTTCTGGGCTGGAGAGCGCACTGGTATTTTAGCCGCACCCTCCGAGTTTTAGAATAAATAAATCTGTTTCCATATATTAGCCACACCGGACTATATGCCGCAGATATATACCGGTACGAAAGATTTTGTAAATGTTTATTTACATAACTTAATTGTTTCCAAACGGTGCCTGTAAAACGGCTGATCAAACAAAACAGAAGTCATTGTCATGGACCCACTAGTTGCGCAAGCTAGCTCTCCAATCTGCTAAATAGACTCAATAACTCCACGGTAACGTTTTGGTGAATTTACTAAGGAATTTATGTTGAATGCTGTTGTAAGTTAGTAATACAACTAATAAAACTAACACAGACACTCGTAAATGTGTTGATTACATTACTATAGCATGTACAAATATACACTCAAACACGGGACAGTTTAGTAAGAATTGTTTTAGTTATATTGTAAAACTTACAAACGTTGCTTGGAGCGACGAATGTTGAATCTTTTCAGGCAGAAATGTTATGGACGAAGACTTGCGTTTAAAGGAACGAAACGGGAAGTCATTTTTCAACCCGCACGCACCTGCAGTGAGCAAACTTGTCCAAAAGATGGCGCCATGGCACAAACAATAACAAACCTTTTGAGTTGCCGTGTTTCCATTACCCCTAGAAATGTACAAAATCTAAATATTGCAATAATAAACTGGTAATGGAAACACACATTTAAAAAAAACCTCTTAAATATCGCTCAAACAGTTTTGCGCTCTCGTGAGGTGGTTTTTGAGAGGTTTCCATATTGAAGTGTTTCGCAAAAGTTAAAGTTAAAAAGTTAAAGTACCAATGATTATCACACACACACTAAGTGTGGCAAAATTATTCTCTGCATTTGACCCATCACTCTTGATCAAAGCACAATGAAATCACCTTTTTTGCATTTGGAAGGCATTTAAACACCGAACAAGGTGCCAATGCAGGACAAATAGGTCCTGCGTCACCTATTGACATCAGGGACTGCAAAATCTTCCTCAAAGTGGAGTCTAGAATTACGGCTCATTACACAAAAACTGCTAATGGAAACACCTACAAGTTGCAAATGTACTTTGTCAAAAATGTTTAAGTATTGCTTTTACTTTGCGAAAAACTGCAATTGAAACGCAGCTAGCTTCCCTATCGGTGTTTCATCAAAACTATTTGTTGGACTCAAAACACTATAGTCATTAGCGAAGAAAAATCCATAAACTAACCAAACCGTTTTAAGAAGCCGCAGGGTTCAAAGCGTAGGAAAAAAGTAGCGACTTATAGTCTGGAAAATACGGTAATGGTTTTAGACTCAATCTTCAGGAAGTAGAAGCCATTTTTTAGTCTAATATTAGAGTTTTACAATGTGGTTCTTCTGGCAGGTCTCGTGGTTTCGGTCAGCTGGTGCGAGCGCGCAACATCAAAACAGTCGGCGACCTCAGCTGTCTGACCCCCAGTGAGATCAAGACGCTTCCTATTCGCTCCCCAAAGATCTCCAACGTCAAGAAGGCGCTCAAGTCCTACGAACAACAGGTACATGTGCCACGCAAACCGTTTTAGTGCGCTCCGTTTTTCCTCGGTTGTCTTCTGACCTGCGACGACCGCTCCTGCAGCGTAAAGGAAGAGGCCTTGAGGAGTTGAAGAGTTTCGTGGAGATGGAGATGATGACCTCAGAGCTGGAGGAGACCAGCACGACTCCCAACCAGGATGATGAAGACAAGAGCAACGAAACGTTGGGTATGTACGTCAACTAGGGCTGAAAACTATCAAGTTTTTTTAATTTTTCATTACCTATAAGGAGCAGGAGGAAAATATATCCATCCATCCATTTTCTACCACTTGTCCCTTTCGGGGTCGCGGGGGGTGCTGGAGCCTATCTCAGCTTCATTCGGGCGGTAGGCGGGGTACACCCTGGACAAGTTGCCACCTCATTGCAGAGACAACATTCACACTCACATTCACACACTGGGGCCAATTTAGTGTTGCCAATCAACCTATTCCCAGGTACATGTTTTTGGAGGTGGGAGGAAGCCGGAGTACCCAGAGGGAACCCACGCAGTCACAGGGAGAACATGCAAACTCCACACAGAAAGATCCCAAGCCCGGGATTGAACTCAGGACCTTCGTATTGTGAGGCACATGCACTAATATTTTATTTCAAATGTAACCTTCCTCTGATTATAATCCCTCAATTATAAAGGCAGAAAGGAGATGTCAACACAAGCATGGAAAACAATCAAGGTCAACAAAATACCGTATTTTCCGCACTATAAGGCGCACCGGATTATTAGCCGCACCTTCAATGAATGGCATATTTCATAACTTTGTCCACCAATAAGCCGCCCCGGACTATAAGCCGCGCCTACGCTGCGCTAAAGGGAATGTCAAAAAAACAGTCAGATAGGTCAGTCAAACTTTAATAATATATTAAAAACCAGCGTTCTAACAACTCTGTTCACTCCCAAAATGTACGCAAATGTGCAATCACAAACATAGTAAAATTCAAAATAGTGCAGAGCAATAGCAACATAATGTTGCTCGAACGTTAATGTCACAACACACAAAATAAACATAGCGCTTACTTTCTGAAGTTATTCTTCATTCGTAAATCCTTCGTCTTCGGTGTCCGAAGTGAAAAGTTGGGCAAATTTACGATCCACTGGCAGATGTTGGCGTCGTCTGGCGCTGCCTCCTCGTCTTAGTGAAGGTGTGTTCGCCTTCTGTCCTCCATTGTTCCCACGCAGTTAGCAGTCTAGCTTCGAATGCCCTGTTGACACCAATATCTAGCGGCTGGAGGTCTTTTGTCAATCCACCCGGAATGACGGCGAGTATTGAATTAAGCGCGTAAGCGTGTCTCTCAATGTGCTGTTATGAGCTAGCAAATATAACAACTACACTACCCAGCATGCAACGATAGTTACGAGCATGGGCGGTAGCCCTGAGAAGCGTTGTTGTATGCTGGGAGTTCGAATGTGGTTATGAGCACGCTGTGAGAAAACGTTGAGAACTCAGTTAACACGCCTCGTCTGCATTATTTATAATTAGACAGACAACACACTTAATAGGAGCCATTTTGGGGTCTTTACATAAACACACAAATGGAAATGAAACGTCACATATCCCAGCATGCACCGCGCGCTTCTTCTACGGGGAAAAAAGATGGCGGCTGTTTACCGTAGTTGCGAGACCTAAACTTTATGAAAATGAATCTTAATATTTATCCATATATAAAGCGCACCGGGTTATAAGGCGCACTGTCAGCTTCTGAGAAAATTTGTGGTTTTTAGGTGCGCCTTATAGTGCGGAAAATACGGTAGTAAAATCACATTGAACACTTACAACAACAATAAGCTCTTAAAATGAAGGTGCAAAAATAAGGAATATGTAAGAAATGCTTCATAAAGTGTAATAAAATAGTGCAAATTGTGAAAATGTAAACATAGAAACCTGAGAAGAACTATTTTCTGCAGGTTTAGTTGCATTCTGGGCCCCTAAAACAGTTTTGACACCAAGCTGCAAACAAACAGAAGTGGAAACCTGGTGTAGTTTGGTTATGGCTAGGCGATATGGCTGAAAACTGTGTCACAATATAAGTGTATTATATCGGTCGATATCTATAATTATTAATATTTTTATCACCTATGGAAAATAAGAACCAGGAAAAATATATAAAATGTATTATAACCTCTTCAGCAAACAATGCAGAAAGGAAATGTCAGCACAAATATGGAAACAATGTACCGGTAAACAAAATTAACAATCATCTGTCAAAATGAAGGTACAAAATAAGGAATATGTCAAAATTGTTTTAATAAAGTGTAAGACAATAGTGCAAAATGTAAACATAGAAACCTGAGAATAACTTTTTTCTGCAGGTTTAGTGGCAGGAAGTTACAGCTGTGCTCTAAAGGATGAGCACGGCTCAGGCGGTGTGGTATTAACGGTCTTGGTAGTTCTGACTACGGTAAAAAAAAATCCTCAAAAACATTTTTTTTTCTTTTATGACTTTCCATGCAAAGAATCAACTGCTAGACAACAAGATGGCGCAACCAAATGTGATAGTTGATACTGTCACCTGATTGGCTGTTAGCGTATCACGCCCACTGATCAATGATCACTTCCTGCATTACTCAGTTACCAGAAAGTGAGTGCCTTTGCTTGTGCTTCGCAACTTCGCTTTTTTCCGACAAAGAAGACACAAAATCAAAGGTTTTATTGAACGCATTTTTTATTGATTGGTCACGGAAGCGATATATATATATATTGATATCATTTTATCGCACAGACCTGATGTTAACCCACGGGTGTCAAACTCGTTTTCATTGAGGGCCACACCACAGTCATGGCTGCCATTAGAGGGCTGCTTGTAACCGTAAATAAATAATGAATTTGCCTATGAATATAAATATTTTACTTTTTTTTTTTTTTTACTGGCAGCTTAGTTGCCAGACTTTTACTGTACCGGTAAAATATATGGTGTTTTCTTTTTATATATGTTGGCAACTCGGCTGCCAGTTTTTTTTACCATAGTAAAATGTGGTACCATAAAATCATCAACTGTGCATTTTACTGTAAAAACGAAACAAAACTGGCAGCTCAGTCGACAGAATTTTACTGTAAAAAAACTAACATTGGTAGGTTTTTTTTCAACTTATATATGCTGTAAAAAAAAAAAACCCTACATTTTACAGTAAAATTTAATGGTCATTTTTATAGTGTACAATTTGATGGATAAGTTAAGCAGATATTTAAGTATTTATTTGGATTTTGACCCAAAAAGTTAGATAATATAATATTTGTTGCACCATTTGTTTTCCCTGTCAAACTACAAAAATAACCCTAATACCTTTTTAGTAAAAAAAAAAAGTAAAGAAAGAAAATAGAAGGTATTTTATTGATGCATATTATTTCCAGGCTTTTGCGGGCCATATAATAATGACGTGCAGGGCCAGATATGGCCCGCGGGCCTTGAGTTTGACACTTGTGTGTTAACCCATCAGGCCCTTCTAAGCACTTTGAATAAAACCTTCAATTTTGTTTCTCTAATCATGCGTTCACCCACTGGTCTGTTTGTGGAACTAATGTGCATTTTAAAATAGTCAACTAACTTGAAAGGGAACACAAACTAAGGTATGTAATAAAAGTTGATTTAATTAAATATTTGATTACATTTAATAAGTTATTTAGAAAATAATAGTTATATACAGAATATATATTATTAGGTAATTATAACTGATTAAATATGATATTAAAGGTCAAAACAATATAAAACAAACATCAGATGTTCACTTAATAATACAGGTAATAATAAAATGAATATACGTTTATTAAACGTTTAACAGTCAGCTGATGATAACTGCTGCCCCTTTATATCTTGTTTTTCTTACATTTCTGAGTATCACTTGCAGGTATCATATAGTCAACTTGGCATGCAGTTGCAAGTTACTGAGGCAGCAGAGTTATTAAGACAACAAATTTAAGTCGCTCCCACGACTGAATGGGTCTTCTAAAAGTAAAAAATTCCATGAAGAGTTTGAAGTTGTGGGTTAAAAATAGGTTATCTGATTATCTCTTTGTGCAGCCACAGAGTTGGTGGACCAGCCAGGTCCAGTTCCCACCGGGCAGGGTGACGAGCACTCAAGCCTCCAAACCCCCACCGGGGTCCCCGAGGCTCCTTCAGTGGCTCAATGGGGTCTCTTGTCCCAGCTGGACTCTCTGGACAGCGAGATGACTCCGCCTCTTCTGAACCAATGTTCTCCCCAGCAGCTGTTGGACGTCCATCAGCGTCTGACAGGCCTCACGAGGCGCGTCGTTCTGGAGATGAGTGTTCGTCTCGGCGCCGCTCAGGAGCGTCCCTGATTGCTCCGTGGACAACACCCCCTGTGCCCTTTTTGTTTTTGGTTTTTAAAGTCACTTCTTTGACTGCTTTTTACCAAACAACCCATGTTTTAACTCACACACTCGGTGTGTTTAGCTTGTAAATATTGTAGAACGATGACTTGTTTTAAGCTAACAAGTAGGTTAGCATTTATTTTTATTCTCATGTGTGCTTTTTAATCAGTTAAAATAAAAACATTGGAATGTATGTATTTGAAAGAAAAACTGGAGTGTTGAAAGTGTTTTCTGTTCATTTTTCAAACGTGTGATGATAACCATAGAGCTGGGCATTGAGCTTTGAAAGTTCACTAGTTGACAGTAATGCTCTGCAAACAACTTCCTGTTTACTACAAGGACTAGTTTTACTTAACCTGTGTCATACCTCTTATTTTTTCACTTGCTAAATTTGACTTAAAACACTGCCTGGGCCACAGTTTGACCCTGCAACAGATTAATTGACTTGATGTGATTGTCTATAGGAGAAGAAGAAGCACAACTCGATGGAATGTTTGTGCACCTTCATCCTCTTAAGTGTCTCTCCCCTACCTCCCCCCATGCAGAAGTGAAGATGTGTTTATGTCTGCAGAAAAAGTGGTTGCCAAATGCTGTGCTGCATTCCCACACAACGAGGAGCCAGGACGCGTCTGGAGAGGATCTTCCAAAGACGACTCGAGGGATGATGTTCATAAAGTGTTGGATGTCGCTTCAGCTTCTTCTGGGACACGTCTTGACGCTCCTGGCAGTCCATCCATCCTCCAGCAGCAGTAAGTCACATGATCAATATGCCACTCAAGTAACGTGATCAATCAATAGTATATACTTTCATGTGTTGGTACTCAACTGAGTCAGGCACATGATCAATAATATTGTGAAATGTACTGATCAGCCAAGTCACATGATCAATAATACTTAAATGTATTGGTGATGAACTAAGTCACATGATCAATATCATGAAATGTACTGATCAGCTTAAGGCACATGATCAATAATATATACTTAAATGTATTGGTAATCAACTAAGGCACATGATCAATGTCGTAAAATGTATTGATCAGCTAAGTCACATGCTCAATAATATATACTTAAATGTATTAGTAATCAACTAAGGCACATGATCAATGTCGTGAAATGTATTGATCAGCTAAGTCACATGCTCAATAATATATACTTAAATGTATTGGTAATCAACTAAGTCACATGATCAATATATACTTAAATGTAGTGGTAATGAACTAAGGCACATGATCAATAATGTAAAATGCATTCATCAGCTAAGTCACAAGATCAATAGTATATACCTGCATGTATTGTTAAGCATGATCACTAATGTCGGGAAAAGTATCAACTAGTTCACATAATCAATAATATATACTTACATGTGTAATCCGTAATCATCTAAGGCGCATGATCAATAATGTCGTGAAATGTATCGATCAGCTAAGTCCCAAGATCAATAATATATACTTCAATGCAATCAACTAAGTAAGTCACATGATCAATGTCATGAAATGTATTGATGATCAACTAAGTCACATGATCAATAATATGTACTTAAATGTATTGGTATTCAACTAAGGCGCATGATCAATGTTGTGAAAGGTATTGATCAACTAATTCACAAGATCAATAATATATACTAAAATGTATTGGTACCGGTAATCGTCTAAGGCGCATGATCAATATGTGGTAAAATGTATTGACCAACTTAAGTCGCTTGATCAATATGTCACCCAAATGTGATCAATTATCAAATGATTGATATGCAGAGAAATGTCTTGAACAATTAAGTCACATGACCAATATGCAGTGAAATGTTTTGGTCAGTTAACTCACATTATTTGTAAGTACTAATAACCAACTTAAGTTACATGATCAATAATTTGTAGTAAACGGTGATCAACTAAGTCCCGCCATCAATATGTCATACATTCACATGATCAATAATATAATGTATTAATCAAATAGGTCGCATTAGCCATGTGAACTAAAATGTATTGACCAACTTAAGTCACATGATCAATGTGTCACCCAAATGTATTGATCAATGAAGTCATATGACCAATATGCAGTGAAATGTATCGATCAGTGAGTACTACCGGTAAGTACTAAAATGTATTGATGGCCGACGTAAGATCCAAGATCAATAATATGGAGTGAACTGAATTACTATCAACGAGGGCTGGGCGATACGACCGAAAACTATATCACGATATACGTTTTCTATATTGATCGAGAATTATTGATACTTTTTATGACTTGTTTGAGGGTGCTATTCATCAGTGTATGGCAACCAGGGAGGGAATACAATCATTCAAGTAGACTTGAAGGTAGTTGCAGATTTTAACCAGTAGATGGCAGTAGTGTATGTGCTGTTGAAGACTACACTGATTAAACAGACCAAAGTGTCCTGATGTTGCCACAGTCTGCATTAGAGCCTATAAAACTATAGACAAATTTCTGTTATTGAGTTGACATGTGAAGATATTCGTTTCTCTTCTCGCTCCATGCAGAGAATCCACAGCGAGACAAAAAGACGGCAAAAACCCCACTAGTGTTATGAGAGATATGTATGCGTGTTCCTTTAAGAATGGCAGTGTGTTGGGTGAGTCACGTCTGTAGTGGCGACAGGCGAATGTGTCCTGAAGAAATGAGAATAAAGTGACCAAATTTTTACGAAACTGCGGCAATACCTGACAATAGCAGACCCACTGTCAGGTAGAGTGAAGGGTGCGACGCCCGGAGGAAACGTCGCCCCTGAGCTCCACGACTGCGGTCTGGGACTGGGAGGCGGGAGCCGAACAGCAGGAAAGGTGGAGTTGATACTGTTACGTGATTGGCTGTTAGCGTGTACCTCCCATTGCTCGGTGAATACTGTTAACCGATTGGCTGATAGCTTGTCCCTTCCATTGCTCAGTGACACCTTCCTGTTTCCTGGTCTCCTAAACCTTGAATGACTCCATAAAACGAATCTTACTTCGTAATTTCTGGTTTCTTCCGACCAAAAAATAAAAATATATTTTGAATATTTTATCAAACGCATTTCATATTGATATCGTATTATCAATTAAGTCATATGACCAATATGGAGTAAAATGTATCGATAAATTAAGTCACATAAATTTGAACTACCAAAATGTATTGATGACCGACTTAAGTTACATGATCAGTAATATGTAGTGAACTGAATTACTATCAATTAAGTCACATGATCAATATGTCACCCAAATGTATTGATCAATTAACGCACATGTTGAATATATCTAGTAAAATGTATTGGGGATGAATTTAGTCATTTGTGCGATCAATAAGTAGTATAGTAGAATGTATTGATCAATAAGTAGTGAAAGTGTATTGTGATCAACTGCAAGTCACTTGATCAATGACATGTAGTTCAATGTATTGATCAACCAACTAAGTCACTTGATCAATATGTACGGTAGTAAACATGTATTGATCAACTAAGTCACATGATCAATATATAGCGAAAATGTCTTGGTGATCAACTAATTAAGTCACATAAGTAGTAAAAAGTATTGCGATCAACTAAGTTACATGATCAATATGTAGTAAATGTATCTTGGTGATCAACTAAGTAAGTCACATGATCAATAGGTAGTAAAAAGTATTGCGATCAACATGCAGTAAAAATGTATTGATCAACTAAGTATGTCACATGATCAATATGCAGTAAAAATGTATTGATCAACTAAGTATGTCACATGATCAATATGCAGTAAAAATGTATTGATCAACTAAGTATGTCACATGATCAATAAGTAGTAAAAAGTTTTATGATCAACTAAGTCACATGATCAATATGTAGTAAAAAGTATTGTGATCAACTAAGTCACATGATCAATAAGTAGTAAAAAGTATTATGATCAACTAAGTCACATGATCAATAAGTAGTAAAAAGTTTTGTGATCAACTAAGTTACATGATCAATATGTAGTAAAAAAAATTTGGTGATCAACTAAGTAAGTCACATGATCAATATGTAGTAAAAAGTATTGCGATCAACTAAGTCACATAATCAACAAGTAGCAACAATTTATTGGTGATCAACTAAATCACATGATCAATATGTAGTAAATAAAATTGTGATCAACTAAGTCACATGATCAACAAGTAGTAATGTATTGGTGATCATCCGACAAAGTCACATGATCAACAAGTAGGAATAATGTATTGGTGATCAACCAACTAAGTCACATGATTAATATATAGTAAAAAGTATTGTGATCAACTAAGTCACATGATCAATATGTAGTAAAAAGTATTGCGATCAACTAAGTCACATAATCAACAAGTAGCAACAATTTATTGGTGACCAACTAAATCACATGATCAATATGTAGTAAATAAAATTGTGATCAACTAAGTCACATGATCAACAAGTAGTACATGTGTTGGCGATCAATTAAGTAAGTCACATGATCAACAAGTAGTAATGTATTGGTGATCATCCGACTAAGTCACATGATCAACAAGTAGTACATGTGTTGGCGATCAATTAAGTAAGTCACATGATTAATATATAGTAAAAAGTATTGTGATCAACTAAGTCACATGATCCACAATATTAGTAATCAATAATGTCGGCCATCTTTAAGAGTTATTATTCCTTGCAGGACTTGTGGCTTTGAGAGAAGAAGAAAGATGTCCTCTTTTCTTTCCTCCTCTTCCTCCGCCATTGTTTCCTCCCCTGCAGCACAGACAGGAAGTGACGGTAACCATGACAACATTCAATATACTAGGTACACCTGCACCACCTTGTGTCAAGCCGATACAACAAATACATGACCTGGTGCAGGTGTACCTCCTGTACATGTTATTGATCTGATAATCATTGAATCATATTATTGATGTTTGATCAGGTTGACATAATCATATTGATGAATATTATTGATGTTTGATCAGGTTGACATAACAGAATTCATCACTGGACCTCAAGGGGAGAAGGTGGGTCAGAACTCTTCAAATCATTTTAAATAAATAATTTGACAAGATAACAAAACATTATTACAGTATTGTCAAATGTATTGTAGCATGATTTACTTTAAATGATATATCATGTAAAATTATACAAGTTACATGTTGTACTGTAAACTGTATTATAGGGGTTGTCAGACTGGTACGTGTACTAGTGGGGCTCTATCTAGTGGTACGCCAAAAAAAAAATCACTTGATTAAAGTACAGTGTTTTATTTCCAACATTGAATATACGTGTTAAATAAAACCTCTGTCTTGTTTTGGTGAATACTTAGACCTATTACACTACTATATTTTAATGTTGTCATTATGGTGGTACTTAATGAATACTTAGGTCTACTACACTACTGTATTTTAATGTTGTCATTATGGTGGTACTTAATGAATACTTAGGTCTACTACACTACTGTATTTTAGGGGTGTCATTATGGTGGTACTCGGAGAGCCAAGTTTTTCCTGAGGTCGTACTTGGTAAAAAAAAAAAAAAAGTTATAGAACCACTGATATAAAATGGTTGAGTGATGTTTACGTAATATTAATATGGGAAACACATGGTTGATGTTACATCATCTTTTGTAGTAGAGTTGTTTGTGTGTGTGTAATGAACATTAAGTTGTCATCTTCTTAAAAATAAAATAAATACAAATACCATTTATTTAAATATTTCATTTTTTTTACTTAAAATATAATTTATTATAAAATAACTTTTGTGAAGTATTTTGTTATTGTTATTGAATTCTATTATACAATAAATTGTATAATAAATGTACAGCCATACAATTTATGTTCCATAAATCATCAAACCTCAAATAGAGAACATAAGCTTAGCAACAGTTATACGCTTTTATTATTATTATTAATAATATTTATTAATATTGTTAATGTGAATATATTTGTAGTTATTCTGATTATTTTTTCTAAAGGGATGTAGAGGACCCCAAGGATCAAAGGTACGCACCTGCACCCACACACACGCACACACACACACGTACGCACATGCACAGGAGAAGTCCAGGTGTTGTGTGTCAAGTATTGTGTGTGTTTCAGGGGGAATCAGGTGTGACGGGTCCCCAAGGAGAGAAAGGACAATCAGGAGCAATAGGAAAACCTGGTCACAAGGTATTATGTAATTCTATAATAATATAATTATTTTGTTCTGAGAAAGAAGATACTATGTTTGTGTTGTAATTATGATTTTTGTCAATTTTTTGTGTTGTAATTATGATTTTCTGTCAAATGTTTTGTGCTGTAATTATGATTTTTGTCATTTTTATGTTGTAATTATGATTTTTGTCAATTTTGTGTGTTGCAATTATGATTTTTGTGTTGTAATTATAATTTTTGTCAATTTTATGTGTTATTTAGATTTTTGTCAATTTTTTGCGCTGTAATTATGATTTTTGTAATTTTTTTATGTTGCCATTATTATTTTAGTATTTTTTTTGTGTTGTAATTATAGTTTTTGTCAATTTTTTGTGGTGTAAATATGTTTGTCATTTTTTTGCGTTGTAATTATGTTTGTAAATTTTTTGCGTTGTAATTATGTGTAAATTTTTTGCGTTGTAATTATGACTTTTGTCAGTTTTTGTTTTATGATTTTGGTAACTTTTATTGTGTTATTATTCTGATTGTTTTCAATTTTTGTGTTGTAATTACTCTGATTTTTGTCAATGTTTCTGTGTTGTAATTATTTTGATTATTGTCAATGTTTTGTGTTGTAATGATTATGATTTGTGTCATTTTTAAGTTGTAATTATGATTTGTAATTTTTTGTGTTATTATGATTATGTAAATTTTTTGTGTTATTTTTGTGGCTGGAGAGATGTTTTTCTTGTTATTATAATTATTATTTTTGTAATTTTTTGACGGAGAGAAGATAATATTGTGTATCAATTATTATAATGAAATAAATTGTAAATATTTTTCTTGAGGGGAAGAAAAATAATGTTTGTTGTAAAAAATTATAGTTATTGTACGTGTAGTCATTATTTTTGTTGAGGCAGAGAAGATAAATGTTTACATTTTTGTAATTATTTTTGTTTCGAGAAAGTAAGTTTATGTTGTAATTATTACAATAAGAAAAATAATAAGTTGGTGTAGTAACTATCTTAGTTGTTGTTGTAATTATGGTAATCGTTTTAATTTAGAGAGAAAGTAAGTTGATGTAATTATTAGAATAATACAAATAATAAGTTGATGTTGTAATTATTAGAATCATTTGTGTTCAGGGAGAGAAAGGCTTCCGAGGCTGGCGAGGTCTTGAAGGTGCGCCAGGATCAGCGTGCGTGTTGAAGGTAGTCACATGACTGGATGATGTTTTTGTCAAGTCAGTCGTGGTTTTATTCACAAAGATTTGTTGTAAATGGTGAAGTTTTTACATTTTGCAATATTGTGTTTTTATTGGCAGGGCAACAAAGGACCAGCAGGTTTGCGGGTAAGTGCGTATCTTGGTGTGTATTTATAAACATTTGTGTTTGTATTATTTTTAAGCACTTTGAGTCTCAAGAAAAGCGCTATGTAAATCTAATCCATTATTATTTATGTGTTTGTATTTTTTATAAACATTTATTTGTTGATGTTCTTTCAGGGAGGTCAGGGCCTCAAAGGTGACCCAGGACCCTCAGGAGATCCTGTAAGGACAAGATGCTCTTTGTTTCTAAACTATCAGTTGGCCATCAAAGATCTTTGCTGGAACTTGTGGTGTTCCTCAGGGCTCAACCCTAGAACCCTTTTTATTACTCAATGAAACTACTTGTGTGTCCTTACAGGCTCATCCAGGTGTCCCTGGCAAGCCTGGACATAAGGTGAGTACGCTAGCTCAGGTGGAGTAGGAGGAGTTTCATAGGTGTAGTTGGAAGAGGTTTTTTTTATATAGATGTAGTAGAAAGTTTTTTTAGATATAGGTGTAGTAGGAAGATTTTTTTTTAGATATACAGTAGGTGTAGTACAGGGGTAGGGAACCTGTGGCTCTTTTGATGACTGCATCTGGTTCTCGGATAAATCTTCGCTGACATTGCTTAACACGATAAGTAATGAGTAATCCCGCTGGCAATCAGTGTTAAAAATAATGTTCAAAATATAAAAGATTCTACCGTACCTGTTCAAGAAGTCGCATTAATGGTAAGAAGTATTTTATTCATTATTGGTTAGCTTCAGAATAACAATGTTATTGAAAAGAATAAGAGACTTATTATACTCTAAAAATGCACGCATTTAGTTGTATTCAGTGTTAAAAAAAAATATGATATGGCTCTCACAGAAATACATTTTAAAATATTTGGCTTTTTATGGCTCTCAGCCAAAAAGGTACCCGACCCCTGGTGTAGTAAGAAGAATTTTATAGGTGTAGTAAGAGGGGTTGTGTAGTTGGAAGAGGAATTTTTTATATAGATGTAGTACATATAGATGTAGTAGAAAGAGGTTGTTTTACATATAGGTGTAGTACATAGGTGTAGTAGGAAGAGTATTTTTAGATACAGATGTAGTTCATATAGGTGTATTAGGAGGAGTTTCATCGGTGTAGGCGTAGAAGGAAGAGTTTTTAAAGATGTAGGTGTAGTAGGAAGAGTTTTTTAGATATACTGTAGGTGTAGTACATATATGTGTACCGTATTTTTCGGACTATAAGTCGCAGTTTTTTTCATAGTTTGGTCGGGGTGCGACTTATACTCAGGAGCGACTTATGTGTGAAATTATTAACACATTAACGTAAAATATCAAATAATATTTATCTCATTCACGTAAGAGACTGGACGTATAAGATTTCATGGGATTTAGCGATTAGGAGTGACAGATTGTTTGGTAAACGTATAGCATGTTCTATATGTTATAGTTATTTGAATGACTCTTACCATAATATGTTACGTTAACATACCAGGCACGTTCTCAGTTGTTTATTTATGCCTCATATAACGTACACTTATTCAGCCTGTTGTTCACTATTCTTTATTTATTTTAAATTGCTTTTCAAATGTCTATTCTTGGTGTTGGCTTTTATCAAATAAGTTTCCCCAAAAAATGCGACTTATACTCCAGTGCAACTTATAAATGTTTTTTTCCTTCTTTATTATGCATTTTCGGCCTGTGCAACTTATACTCCGGAGCGACTTATACTCCGAAAAATACGGTAGTAGGTGTAGTACATATACGTGTACTAGGAATAGTTTTGTAGATATAGGTGTAGTACATACAGGTGTAGTAGGAATCGTTTTGTAGATATCGGTGTAGTACATATAGGTGTAGTAGGAATAGTCTTAAAGGTGTAGTAGGAAGAGTTTTACAGGTGTAGTAGGAAGAGTTTTATAGTTGTAGGAGGAGGGTTTTAGATAGGTGTCGTAGAAATAGTTTTTTAGATATAGGTGTAGTACAAATGTGTAGTACGAAGAGTTTTTAAATATACAGTATAAGTAGTACATATAGGTGTAGTAGGAATAGTTTTATAGGTGTAGGTGGAATAGTGTTTAAGATATAGGTGTACCGGTAGTAGGAATAGTCTTTTAGGTGTAGTAGGAATAGTTCTATAGGTGTAGCAGGAATATTTTTTTAGACATAGGTGTAGTACATATTGATGTAGTAGGAAGAGTTTTGTTTTTTTAGATGTGTGTAGTGTATATATAGGTGTAGTAAGAATATTTTTTTAGATATAGGTGTAGTAGGAAGAGTTTTTTTTAGATGTGTAGTTACTACACATCTAAAAAAACCCTTCTTATTACACCTATATGTACTCGACATATCTATAAAAATCTTCCTACTACACCTATATCTAAAAAACTCTTCCTATTACACCTAAATGTACTACACATATCTAAAAATTGCTTCCTACTGCACCTATATCTAAAAAACTATTCCTTCTACACTTATATGTACTGTACTACACTAGTACATATAAGTGTAGTAGGAATAGTTTTTTAGATATACAGTAGGTGTAGTAGGATTTTTTTTTTTCAGATATGTGTAGTACATATAGGTGTAGTAGGAATAGTTTTTTTTTAGGTATAGGTGTAGGGTGTAGTACATATAAGTGTAGTAGGAGTAGTTGCATAGATATAGGTGTAGTAGGAATAGCTTTTTAGATGTAGAAGGAATACTTTTATAGCTATAGGTGTAGTATGAATAATTATGTACCGGTAGTTGTAGTAAGAATAGTTTTATAGCTATATGTGTAATAGGAATAGTTATATAGATGTAGTAAGAATACTTTTATAGCTGTAGTAGGAATACTTCATAAGTGGAGTAGGAATAGTTGTAGTATGAATATGTCTAGTAAGAATAATTTTATAGCTATAGGTGTAGTAGGAATACTTTAAAGGTGTAATATGAAAACTTTTATAGATGTAGTAGATATTGTTTGCAGTGGAAATGTGAAGTTATATACTGTAGGTGTACCAGTAGGTACTGTACTGTTATAAAGTTGTATGGAAAGGTATAGTTATGTGGGTGTACTAATATGTACTGTATACTTGTAGTTATTTGGGTGTAGTAGTAGGTATAGTTATATGGTGTACTATAGTTGGTATTACATAGGTGAACTAGTTGGTATAGTTATATAGATGTACTACTTGGTTTCGGTGTACCAGTTGGTATAGTTATATCTTGTAGGTCAATTAGTAGTATAGGTCTATTAGTAAGTACAGTATAATAGGTGTACTAGTTGGTATAGTTATTTAGGTGTACTAGATGGTATAGTTCTATATTGTAGGTCTACTAGTAGTATAGGTCTATTAGTAAGTATGATAGGTGTTCTAGTTGTTATAGTTATTTAGGTGTACTAGTGGGTATAGTTATATATATCGTAGGTTGACTAGTAGTATAGGTATATTAGTAAGTATAATAAGTGTACTAGTTGGTATAGTTATATAACCTACTCAGTGGCCTAGCGGTTAGAGTGTCCGCCCTGAGATCGGTAGGTTGTGAGTTCAAACCCCGGCCGAGTCATACCAAAGACTATTAAAAATGGGACCCATTACCTCCCTGCTTGGCACTCAGCATCAAGGGTTGGAATTGGGGGTTAAATCACCAAAATGATTCCCGGGCGCGGCCACCGCTGCTGCTCACTGCTCCCCTCACCTCCCAGGGGGTGATCAAGGGTGATGGGTCAAATGCAGAGAATAATTTCGCCACACCTAGTGTGTGTGTGTGACAATCATTGGTACTTTAACTTTAACTTTAATATTGTAGGTTGACTAGTAGTATAGGTATATTAGTAAGTATAATAGGTGTACTAGTTGGTATAGTTATTTAGGTGTACTAGTGGGTATAGTTATATATTGTAGGTCTATTAGTAAGTATAATAAGTGTACTAGTTGGTATAGTTATTTAGGTGTGCTAGTTGGTATAGTTGTATATTGTAGGTCTACTAGTAGTATAGGTATATTAGTAAGTATAATAGGTGTACTAGTTGGTATAGTTGTATATTGTAGGTCTACTAGTAGTATAGGTCTATTAGTAAGTATAATCGGTGTACTAGTTGGTATAGTTATTTAGGTGTACTAGTGGGTATAGTTATATATTGTAGGTCTACTAGTAGTATAGGTCTATTAGTAAGTATAATAAGTGTACTGGTTCATATAGTTGTATTCAGTAGGTATACTAGGTTAAGTTCTAGGTACGTAGGTGTACTAGTAAGTATAGTTATACACATTAGTTATGTAGGTGTATTTGTAGGTATGGTGTTGTAGTATTATTGGTACTAGGTGTAGTTACAAAGATGTAGTATTTAAAGTCATTATACAGTAGGTGTAGTAGTATTAATAGTTGGATAAGTGTAGTAGTAGTATTGTTATATACAGTATATGTTGTAGTACTTCTATTAGAATACAGTAGTTTGTGTTCAATGGGTCCACTTAGTGTGTGTGTGTGTGTGTGTGTGTGTGTGTGTGTGTGTGTGTGTGTGTGTGTGTGTGTGTGTGTGTGTGTGTGTGTGTGTGTGTGTGTGTGTGTGTGTGTGTGTGTGTGTGTGTGTGTGTGTGTGTGTGTGTGTGTGTGTGTGTGTGTGTGTGTGTGTTTTTCAGGGTGACCCAGGCCTGCGTGGAGGTCCAGGTGTTGAAGGTGTGCAGGGTCCCAGAGGAGAGCCTGGTCTCAGAGGAACTAAGGTGGCTGACTACGTTTTTACCTGACACCAAAATGTTTCCCCGCCAACACTTAGAAGATATTTGTTTCAGGGTTTGAAAGGACTTGGTGGACCTTCAGGACCGTTGGGTCACCTTGGACCAGTTGGAGCGCCTGGTTTGACGGGACAACCTGGACTTCCTGGACAAGGTGAGCCTAATTCTGCACTTTGAGCTGGGAACCTAACGCTCCTTTGCTTGTGTTGCAGTGTTCCTTCTAGAAGGTCTACAGGGAGAAGCAGGAAGTCCAGGACCTCTATCTTCATCATGCGACTGCTCGCCACACCCCCGCCAACAACCAAGGCCACATCGGGTCCAGAAGGTAGAGAAGGCGCTTTGATGTCGCTCCTCGTTCTCGCCTGATCAGATCTTCCCGTCTTTGTAGATTTTCATTGCAGACGGAGAAGAAGCTTTGAGGAAGCTGCAGAAGGAGAACACCATGGTTCTACGTACTGACAAGAAGGCTCTTTACATCTTCACTGAGCAGCAGTGGGTCAACGTACTGGTGAGCTAATCTGTTAGCTTTAGCATCCTAGGTACTGGCGAGCTAACCTTTTAGCGTCAGCATCTTGAGCTAATCTGTTAGCATTAGCATCCTAGGTACTGGTGAGCTAATCTGTTAGCGTTAGCATCCTAGGTATTGGTGAACTAATTTGTTAGCTTTAGCATCCTAGGTACTGGTGAGCTAATCTGTTAGCATTAACATCCTAGGTACTGGTGAGCGAATCTGTTAGCGTTAGCATCCTAGGTACTGGTGAGCTAATCTGTTAGCGTTAGCATCCTAGGTATTGGTGAACTAATTTGTTAGCTTTAGCATCCTAGGTACTGGCAAGCTAACATTTTAGCGTCAGCATCTTGAGCTAGTCTGTTAGTATTAGCATCCTAGGTACTTGCGAGTTAATTTTTTAGCGTTAGCATCTTGAGCTAATCTGTTAGCATTAGCACCTTTACCTTACAGGTAAGATAATATGTTAGTTTAGCATCCTAGGTACTGGAGAGCTAGTCTATTAGTGTTAGCATCCCAGGTACTGGAGAGCTAGTCTATTAGTGTTAGCATCCTAGGTATTGGTGACCTAATCTGTTAGTGTTAGCATCCTAGGTTCTGGCGATCTAATTTGTTAGCATTAGTATCCTAGGTACTGGCGATTTAATCTTTTAGCGTTAGCATCTTGAGCTAATCTGTTAGCATTAGCACCCTAGGTACTGGCAAGATAATCTGTTAGCATTAGCATCCTAGGTACAGGTAAGATAATCTGTTAGCTTGGCATTTTAGGTACTAAAGAGCTAATCAGTTAGCATTAGCATCTTAGGTATTGGTGAGCTAATCTGTTCGCGTTAGCATCCTAGGTACTGGTGAGCTAATTTGTTAGCTTTAGCATCCTAGATATTGGCAAGCTAACCTTTTAGCGTCAGCATCTTGAGCTAATCTGTTAGCATGTTGGTGAGCTAAATTGTCAGCGTTAGCATCCTAGGTGTTGGTGAGCTAATCTGTTTGCGTTAGCATCTTAGGTACTGGTGAGCTAATTTGTTAGCGTTAGCATCCTAAGCATAGACATCTTATAAGGGTACGCAGCATGGAGCGCTACTGCCTACTGGCGCTGACGAGACGCGGGGCCGCCATCTTGGAGTGGTGATCCGCTCCACTCAGTGCAATTCATTTGGCAGGAGCAATGAACTGTAAAACTTCATCTTACCTCACTGAATACCACTGATTTTCATGCGTTTTTTTGTCATACGTGTAGCTATGATAAAGGACACATGTTTTAATATTCATAGTTTGTTTAACAGTAACAGAATATTCTTACATGCTATAAGTGACCAGACGTCTGAGATCAAAACTGGGAATATAATCCCAGAGAAGGGGGAAAAATACGGTCAGCTATTTTTAAGTTAAAGAAACAATATGATTAGGATATATATACCGTATTTTTCGGACTATAAGTCGCATTTTTTTCATAGTTTGGCCGGGGGTGCGACTTATACTCAGGAGTGATTTATGTGTGAAATTATTAACACATTAGCGTAAAATATCAAATAATATTATTTATCTCATTCACGTTAGAGACTAGAAGTATAAGATTTCATGGGATTTAGCGATTAGGAGTGACAGATTGTTTGGTAAACGTATAGCATGTTCTATATGTTATAGTTATTTGAATGACTCTTACCATAATATGTTACGTTAACATACCAGGCACGTTCTCAGTTGGTTATTCATAACGTACATTTATTCAGCCTGTTGTTCACTATTCTTTATTTATTTTAAATTGCCTTTCAAATGTCTATTCTTGGTGTTGGATTTTATCAAATAAATTTCCCCCAGAAATGCTACTTATATTTGTTTTTTTCCCTTCTTTATTATGCATTTTCGGCCGGTGCGACTTATACTCCGAAAAATACGGTACATGCGTATATCCTACATAAACAATGTATGAATACATTAGATATCTATATATCTTATAGACTGTATCTCTGTTGCTGCAGCAGTAGAGAGTTTATTCTGTCCTGACACTTTGTATTGATATTTTGTATTACATTCTTCCCTTAAATGATAATGTTTACAGTGATTGTTTTATACGTATTTTTTATGTATGTCGCTTTGGATAAAAACGTCTGCCAAATACTTAAACATAAACATATATAAGCACCTGAAAGTCTTTATATCAGCTAAAACCACCAATCTGGCTTTTACAATCTATATTTACATAATTTATTTCAACTTTATGTTATTCAAGTATGACATTTTTTAATTTAATTAATTTCATTGACAAGCAATTCTATTATGGTCATACTCTTGTTTGCTAGCTGCTATGATTTCAGTACTATTGAAGATCTTTGCTCCTTCTCAACTCTGCGCTAATATTCTTTTCACAAAATACAACCAATAGTACGTTAATGTTAAATCTTACTTGTGAAAAGTAATCCCCCGATTCCTATTTTCAACAGTCCGCTCATTTGAGCAGGAAAACGCTGAACACCATCTTTGTTTTCTACCCGTCAACTGTCAGTTTAGGCTGCTCGCCGGCTCCTCATCACCACTTCAAGATGGCGGCCCAATTTCTCGCGTCACAATGCTGCGTCTACTTATAAGATGTCTATGATCTTAGGTACTAGTAAGATAATCTGTTAGTGTTAGCATCCTAGACCTTGTAGTTTCTAAAGGGATATAAAATACATGTCTTATAATTACTAGTCTAGATGTAAATATTACAAAGCAGGAGCGTGTTTGAAATTAAATATATATTTGACACAGTTAGTCAAGGAATTTGAATAATAATAATCAACTGAATGCTGATTTCTTGTCATGTCTTCTTTTTACGCTGCTTTGGTGGATAAAAAGAATCCCAATAGTGACTCCACCTTCCATTAAAATCCCCCCACCTTTTCACAATAAAAGCCCATCAGCCTGTCACCCTTCCCATAAAGTAATGCAACAAAATCCTGACCAGCATGCTAGCACGCCTAATTAGAATGCTAATAAACTTTCACTTGCAAGATGGCCGCCTCGTTTTTACTTCCTGCTTTCAGTTAATGTGATATCATTTATTCACTCCAGTGATATCGAGTGTGTTTACGAAGCTGTTAACATCCTAATGTCCTCCAATAGGCACGCAAGCTTGGTCTTTTCTTCTATAAGCTACTAGGAGCTAGCGGCTACACAACAGCTAAGCACACGATAGCACACAAGCTGTGTAGTAATAATGGAACAATATTGCGGTGTAAAACAGCACATTTGTCAACATGAACAAGTATCAAATGATTATAGTTGCATATTACTTACACATACAAGGCATTATTAGAAAGTATCCAGTATCAAACGTGTCCGCGTTATTCAACTTACTGTGTCATGAGGTTAACATCATGAATTCTTGTGGCCACTAAGTGACACCAAAAAAATTTACAGTAAATTCCGGACTATAAGCCGCTACTTTTTCCCCACGCTTTGGACCATGCGGCTTATAAAACGGTGCTGCTAATTTATGGCCATGTATGGTGTTTAATAGTTGTTTTTTATCAAACACAAGCAGAGACACTAAATGGGTTTTTGTGCCATTGCGCCATCTTTTGGACCAGTTCGCCCACTTCAGGTGTTGCGGGTTTAAAATGTACTTCCTGTTGCCTTGAACTGGAAGTAGAACCGTCCAAGCAACGTTTGTTAGTTTTACAATATAACTAAAACAATTCTTACTTACTAAACCGTCCCATGTGTGATGTCTGCAGGAGTGTTTCCATGCATATTTGTAATGAAGCTAGCGTCCTTAGCATTAGCTAATATGCTAACACATTTATGAGTGTCTGTTAGTATTATTAACTTACAATGGCATTCTTTTTCTATTGTTTCAGTTTGGTAAATTCACCCAAACTTTAGCGTGGAGTTATTGAGTCTGTTTAGTAGTCTATTTGATCCATCTTGGTCTCTACACGTCATCTAGTGTGCTGCCATCTAGTGGAAGAAGTCTTCAATTGCTGTGCAGTCGCTCAACATTGACGATCTTATTTTACCTCCTTTCCTGGGTGAGTAAGTGAACGAGTGATCGCAAGTCCCGATTCAGTAACAAAAACAGGACTCGTTCATGAGTTGCACATGTCTAATACACAATATGAGAAATAATAATGTCTCATTGGTGTCCGAATGTTTGCTTTACGTTTACGTCACCTTTTGTTTTCCAGGTGTGTAAATGTACTCAAACTAATGAAACTTCCACTAAGTTTTATAATATTTTATTTTATAAACAGCTTTTTTGCACAGGTGATAATCACATGTTATCATGTCTTGACTGACTCAGCATATTTAGAAAAAGGGTTCTAAGTCTAAATTCATTCATGACATGAACCAAGGTTTTACATTTGAGAAAATCATATTCTTTGATAGACTGAAAATCCTTGACTGTAATGTCATTAGTTTGGGTGAGGAACATGGCTTCCATGATGGAATGTGGATGGTGCAACATGGTTTACATGATATAACACTGGTGGTGCAACATGTTTCCATGATGCAACATGAAGTCTGTAATGCAACACTGGTGGTGCAACATGACATCCATGTTACACGTGTGGTGCAACATGGTGTCGATGTATTACTTGTGATGCAATACCAGTGGTGCAGCATGGTGTCTATGATGTAACACGTGTGGTGCAACATGGTGTGTATGATGCCACAAGGGTGTCATGGCATGTGGGTGGTGCAACATGATCCCCATGATAAAACATAGGTAGTGCAACATGATTTTCCATGGTGCAACACAGGTGTTCCAACATAGGTGGTGTAACACGCCATGGTTCAACACGGGTGGCGCACCATGGTGCAACACGGTTGGCGCACCATGGTGCAACACGGGTGGCGCACCATGGTCTCCATGGTGCAACACGGTTGGCGTACCATGGTGCAACACGGGTGGCGCACCATGGTGCAACATGGGTGGTGAAACATGGTCTCCATTATGCAACACTGGTGGCACAACATTGTCTCATATATGATGCAACACGGTTGGTGCACCATGGTTTCCAGGGTGCAACACGGTAGGCGCACCATGGTCTCCATGGTGCAGCACGGGTGGTGAAACATTGTCTCCATGGTGCAACACGGTTGGCGCACCATGGTCTCCATGGTGCAACACGGGTGGCGCAACACGGTAGGCGCACCATGGTCTCCATGGTGCAGCACGGGTGGCGCAACACGGTTGGCGCACCATGGTGTAACACGGTAGGCGCACCATGGTGTAACACGGTAGGCGCACCATGGTCTCCATGGTGCAGCACGGGTGGCGCACCATGGTGCAACATGGGTGGTGAAACATGGTCTCCATTATGCAACACTGGTGGCACAACATTGTTTCATAATGGTGCAACACGGTAGGCGCACCATGGTCTCCATGGTGCAACACGGTAGGCGCTCCATGGTCTCCATGGTGCAACATGGGTGGTGAAACATGGTCTCCATGATGCAACACTGGTGGCACAACATTGTCTCATAATGATGCAACACGGGTGGTGTAACATGGTTTGTATGGTGCAACCCGGGTTGCGCAACATGGTTCCTATGGTGCAACACAGGTAATGCAACATGGTTCCTATGGTGCAACACAGGTAATGCAACATGATTCCTATGGTGCAACACGGGTGGTACAACATAATTCCTATGGTGCAACATGATTCCTATGATGCAACATGGGTCCATACTGCAACATGGCTGGTGCAGTATGGTGTCCGTGGTGCAACATTAAAATCCCCACATATGTTACCTATCTAAGTATGGAGGACACCTGGCAGTTCATTAAGGCTCCTATTAGTTGGAAGTTTTTAATGTTAGCATTTTGTCTTCTGTCTTTGCATCCAAAACCCAAACATTTTTTAAATGTGAGAAAAAAAAGTATTCCACAACAATGTGATCGGTTTATTAGAGTAACATAGTGATTGATCAGTTATTGATAGATGGGATTGACTTTTGGCGAAGAGCACAGTGATGTGGTGTTCTTTGGAGCGCCCCCTACTTTGCATAGCTCCTCCCCTGCTACTGTGAGCCAAGCAAGATGGCTTCCACTTAGTCAAGAAATGATGAACGTACAAAACTCAGTGATTTTGTAAAGTTTAAGCAAGATGAATAACACTTGGACAGCAAATCTCCTTTCAACCTGAAACAATTAAATAATCTTCTATAAAAACACAGAAAAGGCTTGAAATGAAGGCTCGTTCATTCTAGAAACACTCCCGCGTCCTTCATGGTTTCACTTTCACTTTCGGTTTGTAATGTCAACATATGCGTGTAATATGAAGAGTAATGAAGTGTATAATTTGTTTCCTGTTTTGTCAGAAGTGACCCGCCTTCTTTTCCTGTTCGATTGAACCAATCAAGTCACTGGACTCTGCACGTCCACTTTGTCCTCTACCACTCGCTGCTCAGTTTAGTGCTTTGGTCCCGTTTGGGCGGCGCAGGTGGCGGTCCTCGCCGCAGCGTTGCATAGCCGGAAATGTTGGAGCTAAGTTTGGCGGACTGGGAGCGGGCGTGGTGACGGGACAGCGTTTGCGTTTGGCGGCGGGCGTCTTGCTGCTGATGCAGGAGCTCCGGCGGAGGAGGCGGCAGCAGAGCCATGTCGTCCATGGTGGCCACGGGCTCCATCCTGGACGAAGGGACGAGTTGGGAGGACGTGAGCGAGCCGTGGCGGGAAACCGACTTCCTCTTAAGGGTGCGGTTCAGGTCTTCCAGGAAATGAGTCTTAAGTGCCAGCGTGCTCGGCCCCGTGGATTTGGGGGACGTGGGAGGCACCGGGGCAGAGGAGTATGAAGACAAGGAAGGGGGCGGGGTCTGAGAGAGGGGCGGCGACAATGGCAGTGAAGCGTCGTACGGGGCTGTGTTGCTAGTGCGACGATTTAGTGTGGGTGGAGGCACCGCCCCCTTTTTGAGGGAGGTTTGCTTCCACGATGAAGATGACAAAGGCGCGGCAGGCTGCATTTGAGGCTGGGGGTTGACCACGGCCACCCTGGGCGGCTGGTGAAACTCGGAAGGGTGGGGCGGAGGAGGGAAGAGCTCAAAGTCACTGGGCGGGGGCGGGAAGTAGTCCGGGGACGACTCCAGGTGTTGCGGCGGAGATGGGAAGTCCGAGGACGCCTGATGGTGCTGAGCCGCTTGCAGCCCCTGGAGCGCCAAAGGCAGGTTGGCCAGATTCAGCTTCCCCGGCTTGGGGGCCGGCGTCGGAAACGCAGAAAACTCCTTGGAAGGCGAGCCGGTCGCTGAGGAGGAGCTGGAAGATGTCGACGTTTGAGGAGCTTGTCCAAACTTATTGACCAGACTCTCCACCTTCTTGGGCCT
>NC_084560.2:34607920-34690420 GCF_033978685.3 Nerophis lumbriciformis
TCTGGATCTGAGGGTGCTGCACACACACACACACACACACACACACACACACACACACACACACACACACACACACACACACACACACACACACACACACACACACACACACACACACACACTCTAATTACTGATGATACAATATTGATGCATTTGTCAGGAACAAAAGCACTTAGACCAGGGCTGTCCAAAAGTCTTCAATTTGGCCCGCGAGATGACATGAATTTATTAAAGAATGTAACCCACAGGGAGATTGCATTCATTCTGATAGCCTTTTGATGCTGTCATTATGTTGACACCTAGTGGACAACGTAGGTAACACAGGTCAATCACCTTTAATTCTACGGTAAGCATAAACTTTGCGTAGCATTTACTTATATGACCCATCGCAAAGACCCTTCCCTAGTCATGATGCAAAAAAACAACAATCCAGCCAACACAAAACGTCAACACACATAGACACATAACACAACTTGCTCAATGAACATGGTGGATATTACAAAAAACGTCCAAGTACCATAACGAAATTCAACATTACACCCATTTCCATTAGAGTGCATGATGGGAAAAATGTAAAACACTCTCTCACTTATCCATGTTTGGCGCATTTTAGCTGCTTGAGATTTCTGATTGATTACAAAACTTTTAAAAAGTTGTCATGGAAATAAGGTAGAAGTCACACTTTTACAATCTCTTAATATCCAAATAAAAATAATTATATATCCATTGTATTAATATAATGTGCACACACACACACACACACACACACACACACACACATATATATATATATTTATAAAGACAATGTAACATACATCCATACATGTGGATGCATAAGCAAAAGTGCAATATATTTATCTTTACAGTAATCTATTTATTTATATCTGCACCTTATTGCTCTTTTATCCTGCACTACAACAAGCTAATGCAACAACATTTTGTTCTTATCTGTACTGTGAAATTCAAATTTGAATGACAATAAAAGGAAATCAAAGTCATATATATCTACATACACATGTATATCTATATATATGTACATGTATATATATATATATATAATATATAAAGATATATATATTATATATCTCATATATAGATATGTATGTACATATATATGTATCTTATATATATACATACAGTATATATATCATATATATAATATATATATACATACACATACATATGTATATCTATATATATATATCTTGTATATATATATATACATATCTTATATAAAATATATATACATACATACACATACATATGTATATCTATATATCTTATATATATATACATACAGTATATATATCTTTTTTAAAATATATATATACATATCTTATATAAAATATATATACATACATATGTATATCTATATATCTTATGTATATATAGTATATATATACGTACACATACATATGTATATCTATATATATATATACATATGTTATATATATAAATATATATCTTGTGTATATATTATATATATACATATTATGTATATATTATATATATATATAAATATATTTTAAATTAATATATATATATCATATATATAAATATGTATATACATATATATATATCTTATATATATATAATATATGTACAGTATATATATCATATATATATATATATCTTATATATATATAATATATGTACAGTATATATATCATATATATATTATATACTATATATATATATATAATATATATAGTATATAATATATAAATAAGATCATTTAGAACAAATCCATTTGAATGCTTTTTAATAACCCACAAAGGAATAAAAATGTATGAAAGACTGTTGATGGGTGAGAAGTGAGAAGTGAGGCTACCTTGAGCACCATGCAGAAGTCCGTGGGAGCTTTGTACTTGTTCTTGTAGTCTTGTCCGCTGTACACGTTGACGTGGTCCAGCTGGAGGAAACACACCAGGTCTCGGGACGCCTGCAGGGACGAGCCACACGTTAGATGGAGAAGCAAGCGTACTTGTTAGCATGCTAACGTCTCCTATACTAACGTTAGCATGCTAATGCTTTTGGCTAATTGTGTATGTTTACACTTAAAAATCATGGATTTGGACACTTGTCGCCATCTTGGAAGTATGCGGACTTCGACCCACCAGAGGCTCAGGGCGCAGACAGCAGGCCCATCAGAATCTCCGCGGGAATGTTCTAGCGATTATTGTGACACACCTTGGCTTTGCCTTTGGGGACATAGTAGATTCCAGAGGCTCGAAGCAGGAAGTAGCGCTTCTTCCAGGACTTTTTGCCGTCCTCCTTCAGCCACAGCATGCCCTCCATCTCGGGCACGGACACAGAGCTGCCCCCGAAACACTCCTGGCACACACAGAGGTAAGAACGCCTTTGAGGAAGCTATTCATGTCCTTCTTCCACTAGATGGCGCACTTGGAAATGACCACAAGGACACCAACCTCCAGCAGAGCCTCTTTGTTCCTCTCGGCCATCTCGCACGTCTCCTTCCGCCCCAACAAATAGTTCTGCGTCACACACAAAAAGCAGGTTGTAAACAAAATACAGAAGGTAAGATTGTATTTTGTTTTGCCTCATTCCTGTGACTGACACATTTGTGCTCAAACAACCACTCGGTGGCATCTGAGCAGATCATACTGTATCATCTCTTTCTCTTTCTGCCTTCTTCTAAAGTAGACCTGGGCAAATTAAGGCCCGGGGGCCACATGCGGCCCGTTAAGCTTTTCAATCTGGCCCGCCGGACATTCCTAAATAATTTTTGTAGATGTTTAAGATGGAAAGTGTAGCTGCCATTATGATGTGCAGTCATGTTTTCTAATGACCGTAAGTCTTCAACTATACTAAGTCTTTCAATGCTTGGAATCTGCGCTTATGGATGATGACTGAGTTGTCTCTGTGCCGTATTCTGTTTACTTACACTTCTGAGTATCACCTGAAAGTATGCCGTCGCCAAGAAGTAGTCTTTGCCATAAAAAGTTGACTGTGCCAGTCTTGCCTTATGTTGCGCCCTACAAAGTGTTTATACTCTAGGTATTGTACTTATTACACAGCAGCTGTTTGATTGCAACATGCATCTTAGTTGCATCTTAGGTGTTGAAAATCGCCATGCAAAATCACTAATGCTAATGAGTAGCATATATACAGCATCTCCGATGTAAATTAGCATTGAGCTAGCGCATTTTTTGAAAAATGGAGCATCAGATTCATGTCAAATGATACCACCCCAACTGGGTAGCGATTCATGTCAAATGATACCACCCCAACTGGGTAGCGATTCATGTTAAATGACACCACCCGCTATTAGGTAGCGATTCATGTCAAATGATACCACCCCTGATGAGCCAGGTGACTCACCTGCGGGTTCTTGAACAGCGCGTACTTCTCTACCCGCTCCGTGAACATGAGGCGGTTCTGACTGTCTCTGGTCCAGTTCAGGAGGTTCTCCACCAGGTTCTCGTGATCCTCGAAGATGCGTTCTGAAAAGCAGAATATTTTTGGTAAATTTGCAGATTACACGTTTTCATGCCGATAATCCTGAAGGAAATCAAACATTACATGTTTTAATGCATTACAGTACAGTACTATTACATTACTGCATTAGAGTACTGCATTACAGTACTCTATTACATTACTGCATTATAATACTGCATTACATTACTCTATTACATTACTGCATTAGAGTACTGCATTATAGTACTACATTACATTACTGCATTAGAGTACTACATGTACTGCATTACATTACAGTACTCTATTACATTACTGCATTAGAGTACTGCATGTACTGCAATACAGTATTCTATTACATTACTGCATTAGAGTACTGCATGTACTGCATTACATTACAGTACTCTATTACATTACTGCATTAGAGTACTGCAATACAGTATTCTATTACATTACTGCATTAGAGTACTGCATGTACTGCAATACAGTATTCTATTACATTACTGCATTACAGTACTCTATTACATTACTGCATTAGAGTACTGCATGTACTGCATTACAATACTGCATTACGGTATTCTATTACATTACTGCATTGGAGTACTGCATTACAGTATTCCATTACATTACTGCATGTACTGCAATACAGTATTCCATTACATTACTGCAGTAGAGTACTGCATGTACTGCATTACAGTACTCTATTACATTACTGCATTACATCACTGCATTAGAGTGCTGCATTAGAGTACTCTATTACATTACTGCATTAGAGTACTCTATTACATTACTGCATTAGAGTACTGCATGTACTGCATTACATTACTCTATTACATTACTGCATTACAGTACTCCATTACATTACTGCATTAGAGTACTCTATTACATTACTGCATTAGAGTACTCTATTACATTACTGCATTAGAGTACTGCATGTACTGCATTACAGTACTCTATTACATTACTGCATTACAATATTGCATTACAGTACTGCATTACAGTACTCTATTACATTACTGCATTAGAGTACTCTATTACATTACTGCATTACATTACTGCATTAGAGTACTCTATTACATTACTGCATTAGAGTACTCTATTATATTACTGCATTAAAGTACTGCATTACATTACTGCATTAGAGTACTCTATTACATTACTGCATTAGAGTACTGCATGTACTGCATTACAGTACTCTATTACAGTACTGCATTACAGTACTCTACTACAGTACTGCATTACAGTACTCTATTACAATACTGCATTACAGTACTCTATTACATTACTGCATTAGAGTACTCTATTACATTACTGCATTACATTACTGCATTAGAGTACTCTATTACATTACTGCATTAGAGTACTCTATTATATTACTGCATTAAAGTACTGCATTACATTACTGCATTACAGTACTCTACGCCGTTGGCGCAAATTGCAGCCACGCTTCCGTCAGTCTACCCCAGGGCAGCTGTGGCTATGAAAGTAGCTTACCACCACCAGGTGTGAATGAATGATGGGTTCTACATGTAAAAGCGACTTTGGGTACTTAGAAAAGCGCTATATAAATCCCAGGTATTATTATTATTATTATTATTACTCTATTACAGTCTTTACATTAGTGCATTACATTACTGCATATACTCCATTACAGTTCTGCAGTATGCTGTGTTTAAAAGTGAAGTTGTGATAGCAACATTGTTACATTGGATCATTTCCTGTGGGAAAAGGTCAGAGGTCACGATGTGACAGGAAGTCAATCTGCCGCCCGGCAGCATGCTGCTGGAGCGCGCAGGTCTCTGTGAGTCGTGAGAGCATGTGAAGGCTTCACGATGCACTTCCTGTTTCTCATAAGGACTGGCTGGTACAGCCCTGAAGATGTGGGTTACATCACACACATCACTGCACATGAGCGTGTGTGTGTGTGTGTGTGTGTGTGTGTGTGTGTGTGCTTCAAAGACTGTTAAATGGAGTTGAAGCTGATATAGTACATTGTGCCCCCCTAAGGAAAGTGTGTACTATTCATGTTTGTGAGTACACATGGTGCGTTCAAGCACTGTGGGAACTGCAGCGGTGAAGAAAAATACTTTGTGAAGATTTAAGAGATATTCCCAAACGTCTGATAGTCTGATACTGTCATGCTGCTTCCAATAATACTGATACTAATACAAGTATTATTCTGACCATAAAAGGAGACATATGTTGTTCCAGAATGGTGGTGATACTGGAAATGTTGGTATCGATTTGTTACCAGGCAAATGATCTCCACTCTTCCTGATGTCGTTTGGGGATTCTCAATTATTTTCTCCCACGCACCCCCATAAGGGACAATATTTTTTTTACGTCCCCCCCATGAAATTATTTTTTTCACACTCCCCTATCAAGGGCAAAAACTTTTCACGCTTCAAAATAAAAGAAAAAACATTTCAGGCCCCCCCCCCATAAAAACATGCCCATGAAGGACATTTTCTGTCAAGGGACAACATTTTTTTCAGGTCCCCCCATAAAATACTTTTTTTTTCACGCGCCCTATAAGGGACATCATTTTTGTCACGCCCCACCCCCCCATAGAGGGCAGAAAAATGTTAACGCCCCCCATAAAAAAAAAAAGTGACGCCTCCCATAAAGGAATTTTTTTTAAGCTAGTCATGAAGTACATTTTTCATGCCCCCCTACAGAGAGTAACATTTTTTCATGACCCCCCTAAAAAGGACAACATGTTTTCATGACCCCCATAAAAGACAAAATGTTCCACGCCCCCCTAAAAGGGCAAAACCTTTTGCATGCCCCCCCATAAAAGACAACTTTTTTACCTGCTCCCCTATAGAGGATAACATTTTTTTTTCACGCTCCCCCATAAAACAATTTTTTTACACCCCCCCGTAAAAGAAAAACATTTTCTGTCATGCCCCCTGTAAAGGCCAACATTTTATGTCAATATTATATATTTTTTCACGCCCCCTACATAAAAGACATTAAAATGTTCACGCCCCTTATAGAAAGCAAAACATTTTTCTTGCCCCCTATTAAAAATAACTTTTTTTCACGTCCCCTCATAAAGGACAACATTTTTATTCACACTACTCATAAAGGACAACATTTTTCACGCCCCTCTATAGAGGGCAACATTTTTTTCATGCCCCCCCATAAAGACAATTTTTCACATTCCCTTAGAGAGAGCAATATTTTTTTGACGCCCCCCAATAAGACATTTTTTGTATATTTGTATAAAGGACAAAAAATGTTCACGCCCCCCATAAAGGACAACATTTGTATTCACACTACTCATAGAGGACAACATTTTTCATGCCCCTCTATAGAGGGCAGCATTTTCACGCCCCTCTTTAGAGGGCAACAATTTTTCCCATGCCCCCCCATAAAGATTTTTTTTTACATTCCTCTATACAGAGCAATATTTTTTTCACGCCCCCCTCATAAAGGACAAAATAATTTTCACGTCCCCCCATAAAGAACATTTCTTATGCCCCCCTAAAGATAATGTTTATTTTTGTATCTGCATAAGTCAGGATAGTTCTTTACTAACACTAAAGATGCTATTACACTATTGCCTCTCACGCCCCCTTCCCCTCCCGACACTTCATGGCGCCCACTTTTTAAGAAGCACTGCATTAAACGGACTGTTTGGAACTTGATGGGTTACATTTTTATTTTATTTATCTATGTGCCAAGATATACACGCTCACGCCCCCCCACACATATAATAGGACATCCTACTATTTGAGAAGCACTGCTCTGGTTGATTAGGACTATGATAACGTAGGGAAATTATTTTCCACCCATCCATTTTCTACCGCTTGTCCCTTTTGGGGTCGCTGGAGCCTATCTCAGCTGCATTCGGGCGGAAGGCGGCGTACACCCTGGACAAGTCGCCACCTATCACAGGGCGGGAAATTATTTTATTCTAATAATTTTTTATACATTAATGCATCAATATAAAACAATGTATTAGTAAAAAAAATATTCTTGTTATGTTGAATTACATTGAATTATTTCAGAAAAAAATACTACTACAAACTAACAAAAATGTAAATATTCAAATGTCAACCAAACAAATTTTTTTTTCTTGTGTCTATTTGATTTATAGACAATACTTTCTCATGTTTTTCAGCTATTATTTATAATAATAATAATAATAATTCCTACCCATTCGGACGTTTCCCCCTTGTTCAACTGTTAAGTATAATAATATTTAATAACAATGATGATAATAATAATAACACAAATTCTTACCCATTTGGACTTCATTGATGGTTTCCACCAGAGACCAGTCTGGACTGTAACCACAGTGGGACTTCTCCAGCAAACTGTCCAGAACCTGGACCACAGGACATTAGCAAATCAACACTCAATGTATATACGCTTACATCAGGGGTGTTCACAGTGCGGCCCGGGGGCCGTCTTCAGCCCGCAGCTAGTTTTTATTGGCACCTCGACATGAAATCAATTCATAATAAGGTATATTAGATATGACACCAATGTTACATAAACCATAGTCTGCGTTACTTGTCTTACATTTACACTTTGAACAGCAGGCTTCCGTAGTTAGTCAGCAGAGTGCAGAGCAGCGGGCCGGACTTGTCATAGAAAAGTTGACATCAATATTATATAGAAATACATTTGTCAATTTTGTTTTGTTAAAATCTCATTTGTCAAATGTTTTTACAAGTTTAAAACGATCGCGATGCTAAGTTTTGTTAGCATGTCAATGGGAATGTCCTTTGTATGTTAGCATTGAGCTAGCGACATAAACGCCAACCTTTATTCTTCAGTTTATTCTTTATTCTATAATGTTGATTCAACACCATAACTACAGTACTTCATGTATATATGAAAGCACCTTAATTATATATATATATATACATATATATTTACATATTTAATAAATACAGACACACACACTAATATTATATATACTATATATATACATATTAATATATATGCAGTCGTGGTCAAAAGTTTACATACACTTGTAAAGAACGTAATGTCATGGCTGTCTTGAGTTTCCAATCATTTCTACAACTCTTATTTTTTTGTGATAGAGTGATTGGAGCACATAATTGTTTGTCACAAAAAACATTCATGAAGTTTGGTTCCTTTATGAATTTATTATGGGTCTACTGAAAATGTGACCAAATCTGCTGGGTCAAAAGTATACATACAGCAATGTTAATATTTGGTTACATGTCACCTGGCAAGTTTCACTGCAATAAGGCACTTTTGGTAGCCATCCACAAGCTTCTGGTTGAATTTTTGACCACTCCTCCTGACAAAATTGATGCAGTTCAGCTAAATTTGTTGGTTTTCTGACATGGACTTGTTTCTTCAGCATTGTCCACACGTTTAAGTCAGGACTCCTCCTTTTTCATTGTCCCATTAACGCACGAGTTCCATTGGCAGCAAAACAGGCCCAGAGCATAATACTACCACCACCATGCTTGACGGTAGGATTGGTGTTCCTGGGATTCTCCTCCAAACATATTGCTGGGTATTATGGCCAAACAGCTCAATTTTTGTTTCATCTGACCACAGAACTTTCTTCCAGAAGGTCTTATCTTTGTCCATGTGATCAGCAACAAACTTTAGTCGAGCCTTAAGGTGTCGCTTCTGGAGCAAGGGCTTCCTTCTTGCATGGTAGCCTTTCAGTCCATGGCGATGCAAAACATGCTTGACTGTGGACACTGACACCTGTGTTCCAGCAGCTTCCAATTCATTGCAGACCTGCTTTTTGGTGGTTCTCTGACCAATTTTCTCTCAGCAGCAGGTGATAGCTTGTGTTTTCTTCCTGATCGTGGCAGTGACAAAACTGTGCCTTGCACTTTATACTTACGAACAATTGTCTGCACAGTTGCTCGTGGGACCTTAAGATGCTTTGAAATGGCTCCAAGTGACTTTTCTGACTTGTTCAAGTCATTGATTCGTTTTTTCAGATCTGTGCTGAGTTCCTTTGACTTTCCCATTGTCGCGTTTGTAACCGAGTCTAATGATTGCATCACATGAGCCATATTTAAATGGGCTCAGAGAAGTCAATAGGTGTCGTCCATCATAATCACTCACATGAAGTTAAGAGGCCATGCCAGGAAGCTAATTTGATTTGATTGTAACTTTTCTACATCACCAAAATTGATAATGTATGTTGCTGTATGTATACTTTTGACCCAGCAGATTTGGTCACACTTTCAGTAGACCTATAATAAATTCATAAAAGAACCAAACTTCATCAATGTTTTTTGTGACTAACAAGTATGTGCTCCAATCACTCTATCACAAAAAAGTAAGAGTTGTAGAAATTATTGGAAACTCAAGACAGCCATGACATTATGTCCTTCACAAATGTAAACTTTTGACCACGACTATATATATCATTTATATATTTAATACACACACACACACACACACACACACACACACACACACACACACACACACACACACACACACACACACACACTACTACTACTACTACAAGTCAGAATAATTGTATCTAAGTTATCGCAAAACTGTGTGTTTCCATTAGTTCCCGGCGAGAGGACAAAAGCTGTCTTTGATCCTACCAAGCAAAAGGCTTGTAAAACTCCACTGTGTAGGATGGGAAGTGACACGAAGGCGTCGGTTTCTTTGATGTATTGTAATCCACAGAAAGATTTTGTCTTGACCCGAGATCTACAAAGTGGAGAGGAAGCAGGACCGGTCCAAGCTCTAGGCACCTTTTCTTTGAACTGTTTTACGACCTTTTCTTTGAACTGTTTTGTAACCAAAGGCAGTGGCTGTTTACGACCCCCTCCCTTAGAAACAGCTGTTGCCATGCAATCAGGGAAAGTCCAAATAAAAGAGGAGGCGTTCAATCTTTCGTCAGAGCGTGGTGACACACTTTCTCCTCATTGAGCCAAATTTAATTCTGTCTGTTTGATTCCTTGCTTCATGTCTTGTTTAATAGATGTCATCAGTGTTTGAACCTGACACTATATATACTATATCACTAAAACATGGACATTTGTCAAGACTCGAAGCAATGGTTAATGTTTCCATTGATGTTTATGAGGAAGTCTTTGTCACTCTACCAACGTGTTACCATGTTCAACAACCACTTCAGGCCACTCTATATACAGTTGATATAATATAATATAATATATACATTTGATAATTGCACACGTCGCTAAGTCATTTTTGTAGCAGGTTTGTTGCTAGCAGGAGACTGGCTAACGTACCTGTCGGACCGTTTGTCTCTCGTCCACCATCATGGTCTTAGAGCTCTCGTCCGACAAATGTACGCGGATCACCAACTGTCAGGACAAACACCACCTGGATTACTGCAAATACCTACGATATTTTACCTGGCACTCGTCCAATCACCAGTCATCATCAGCAGTGACGCGTTCACTGTCTTACAAAAAGTCGGAAAATATCAAACTTTTTCAAAAATGGATACAACACACACTTTTAATATCTGGACTTTACTCTGTGTGTGTGTGTGTGTGTGTGTGTGTGTGTGTGTGTAGTAAATCCAGGCAGTTAATCCAGCATCGCTCTTCTTTCCTCAGTGGGATTGAGGATTTCATTTGCAATGGTCATTATGCTGAGTGGTGTGTGTGTTTGTGTGTGTGTGTGACCCCAGCTGCCATCAACCAGAGTTTTTATTGTGGAGTCTCAATGACCTGACCCACATAGGCTGGACACGTGCAACACACACACACACACACACACACACACACTGTAGATGAAACAAAACAGTGCCATATCGTTTCTACACCCCAACAATCCTCGTGTCAATCAAAGCTCTCCTCCATAGAGGTGTACCTAATGTTGTGTCCAGTGCAGACTCACCTTTTTCACCTGCGCCTCCTTGATCTTCTCCAGAGCAACACGGATGTTGTCGGCCTTCATCTTGGCCGCCTGCTCCTCCTGCACACACACACACGCACACGCACACGCACACACACACACACACACACACACACACACACACACACACACACACACACACACACACACACACACACACACACACACTTCTGTTAACAAATGCACACACAATTGAACACTTCAAACCGACCTGACTTTTCCAGCAGGAATTCATCGTTTCGTTTTTGGGTAAAATATTCCGTGTCCAGAGTTGAAAAAGAACGTTCCAGAATATTCCAGCCTATGCCCAATTTAGCATCCTGAAGTTGTCGTCATGGCAACCTTACAGCGTACAGTCACTAAGTTAGCTCCACTTACTAAGCGACTTAAAAAAGTAAACAAACAAAAAAGAACAAAACAAAAAAAAGACATCTAGAAATACTTCCTGCAGAAGAGAACAGACCAAGCCAAAATAGGACAAAAACAGCGAGCTAAATTAGCGGTCCAGCTAGCTAAAGTAGTGGTCCAGCTAGCGTTGGCAGCTGACTAAGTCGACAAAGACGCTTCTTCATCCCGCCACTTCCTCTCTGACTGACAGGATGGAGCAAAGAGAGAAAAGGAGAGAGAGCTAAACGGTGAGAGAAGGAGGAGGAGCCAAACCGCAGCAGAGTCAAGCAAAATGGCGGACATGTCATCGTCATTCAGCACATGAATACTAATATAGAATATAGTTACTAGTACAGGGGCCCTTTCATGCCTCCACCGTGGCTCCCTTTGGCTGTGAAACACAATGTCAACAAATAATGGCTACTTCAATTTATAAAATGTTATTTTATTTTAATTCAACAGTTTTTTTGAGAGTTCTGGGATTTTGTCATACGAAAATAAAACATATTTTGATTTATTGTCAATCGAAATGTATGTCACAGCCCCGATTCATCATCATTTCATTTATTTTCACATTTATTCGTTTTCTTTCATTGATGACGAGGTTGTTGTTTTCCCTTTTTAGTCCAATTAGCCGCCGAATATTGGAGCGAGTTGATTGTTTTGTTTTTAATTCATTAATAAGCTGCATTTTTCTCTAATGTTCCAAATATTTTGGTGATTTGCTTCGTTATACCCAGAAATAAACTGTGAGTCGTTTTTTTGTCATGTGTTTGATTTCATAAATTCTATAGCGCAAGTGTAACGAAACTATAAGTGGTGTTATCGTCATTTTAAAGTTAAAGTTAAAAGTTAAAGTACCACTGATTGTCACACACACACTAGGTGTGGTGAAATTACACTCTGCATTTGACCCATCCCCTTGTTTGCCCACTGGGAAGTGAGGGGAGTAGTGAGCAGCAGTGGTGGCCGTGCCCGGGAATCATTTTGGTGATTTAACCGCCAATTCCAGCCCTTGATGCTGAGTGCCAAGCAGGGAGGTAATGGGTCCCATTTGTATAGTCTTTGGTATGACTCGGCCGGGGTTTGAACTCACGACCTACCGATCTCAGGGTGGACACTCTAACCACAAGGCCATTGAACAGGTTCAGGAATCAAACAGAGTTTGCGGCTCTAGGTGGGTTTTATTTGGGGGTATATGGGCTTAAATGGCTCTTTGTATGCTGAAGGTCGCCGACCCCTGTACTAGTACTATCTACTTATTACTACTGCACCGCTAAAAAAACACTTTCTGAACATAAATGATAAACAAATAAATGGGTTGTACTTGTATAGCGCTTTTCTACCTTCAAGGTACTCAAAGCGCTTTGACACTACTTCCACATTTACCCATTCACACACACATTCACACACTGATGGAGGGAGCTGCCATGCAAGGCGCTAACCAGCACCCATCAGGAGCAAGGGTGAAGTGTCTTGCTCAGGACACAACGGACATGACGAGGTTGGTACTAGGTGGGGATTGAACCAGGGACCCTCGGGTCGCGCACGGCCATTCTCCCACTGCGCCACGCCGTCCCATGTGAGAAGATAATGCACAGTTGTCGACCACCACTACGTATCCAACTGGTACTTGTCAACATTTTTATGTCAAATTATGGGAGTTTTTTCCTGGAAAAGAAGGAATTTTACACTTTTTATTGATTTATGTATTTTATTTTATGAGAACAAATACAATACTTTTATTTATAAGTATTTCTATGTGTCGATATCTACAAAACCCCAAACCAGTGAAGTTGGCACGTTGTGTAAATGGTAAATAAAAACAGAAGACAATGATTTGCAAATCCTTTTCAACTTATATTCAATTGAATAGACTGCAAAGACAAGATACTTAACGTTGAAACAGGTAAACTTTGTTATTTTTGGAAATATTAGCTCATTTGGAATTTGATGCCTGCTACCTGTTTCAAAAAAGCTGGCACAAGTGGCAAAATACACTGCGAAAGTTGAGGAATGCTCATCAAACACTTATTTGGAACATCCCACAGGTGAACAGGATAATTGGGAACAGGTGGGTGCCATGATTGGGTATAAAAGCAGCTTCCATGAAATGCTCAGTCATTCACAAACAAAGACGAGGCGAGGGTCACCACTTTGTGAACAAATGCCTGCGTAAATTCTCCAACAGTTTAAGAACATTTCTTAACCAGTTAATGCAAGGAATTTAGGGATTTCACCATCTACGGCCCGTAATATCATCAAAAGGTTCAGAGAATCTGGAGAAATCACTGCACGTAAGGGGCAAGGCCGAAAACCAATGTAACCTTCGATCCCTCAGGCAGTACTGCATCAAAAAGAGACATCAGTGTGTAAAGGATAACACCACATGGGCTAAGGAACACTTCAGAAAACCATTGTCAGTCACTACAGTTGGTCTCTACATCTGTAAGTACAAGTTAAAACTCTAGTATGCAAAGCGAAAGCCATTTATCAACAACACCTAGAAACGCTTTGCTGGGGCCGAGCTCATCTAAGATGGACTGATGCAAAGTGGAAAAGTGTTCTGTGGTCTGACGAGTCCACATTTCAAATTGTTTTTGGAAACTGTGGACGTCGTGTCCTCCGGACCAAAGAGGAAAAGAACCATCCGGATTGTTTTAGGCACAATGTCAAAAGCCAGCATCTGTGATGGTATGGGGGTGTATTAGTGCCCAAGGCATGGGTAACTTACACATCTGTGAAGGCACCATTAATGCTGAAAGGTACATACAGGTTTTGGAGCAACATATGTTGCCAACCAAGAAACATTATCATGGACGCCCCTGCTTATTTCAGCAAGATAATGCCAAGCCACATGTTACAACTGTGTGGCTTCATAGTAAAAGAGTGCGGGTACTAGACTGGCCTGCCTGTAGTCCAAACCTGTCTCCCGTTGAAATATTATAAAGCTTAAAATACCACAACGGAGACCCCCGGACTGTTGAACAACTTAAGCTGTACATCAAGCAAGAATGGGAAAGAATTCCACATGAGAAGCTTAAAAAATGTGTCTCCTCAGTTCCCAAATGTTTACTGAGTGTTGTTAAAAGGAAAGGCCATGTAACACAGTGGTAAAAATGCCCCTGTGCCAACTTTTTTGCAATGTGTTGCTGCTATTAAATTGTGACTTAATGATTATTTGCCTAAATAATTAAGTTTCTCAGTTTGAACATTAAATATCTTGTCTTTGCAGTCTATTCAAGTGAATATAAGTTGAAAAGGATTTGCAAATCATTGTATTCTGTTTTTATTTACCATTTACACAACGTGCTAACTTCACTGGTTTTGGGTTTTGCACATTAAAGTGTTTGGGTGCGTTTTTCCCTGTCGAGTGAGAGGGGTGTGGAAGGTAAAACAAGATGGTGAATGATCATAAGAGAGATATTAATCGCATTTTGAGATCATAATGTATTTTTAGCCCATAATAGCTTGACGTTATTGTGCTAGCTTGTGGCTAACCAGGGACTAGCGAGCCAACAAGGCAAACTCGCTATACGGCCGCCATCTTGGATTCTTTGACACGCTGCAGGTAACAAAACACAAGTTTGCTATGCGGTTGCTTGATAGACAGTTAAATGTACCGTATTTTCCGCACTATAAGGCGCACCTAAAAACCACACATTTTCTCAAAAGCTGACAGTGCGCCTTATAATCCGGTGCGCCTTATATATGGGTTAATATTAATATTAATTTTAATAAAGTTTAGGTCTCGCAACTACGGTAAACAGCCGCCATCTTTTTTCCCCGTAGAAGAAGCGCGCGGTGCATGCTGGGATATGTGACGTTTCATTTCATTTCAAGACCCCAAAATGGCTCCTATTAAGTGTGTTGTCTGTCTAATTATAAATAATGCAGACGAGGCGTGTTAACTGAGTTCTCAACGTTTACTCACAGCGTGCTCATAACCACATTCTAACTCCCAGCATACAACAACGCTTCTCAGGGCTACCGCGCATGCTCGTCACTATCGTTGCATGCTGGGTAGTGTAGTTGTTATATTTGCTAGCTCATAACATCACATTAAGAGACACGCTTACGCGCTTAATTCAATACTCGCCGTCATTCCGGGTGGATTGACAAAAGACCTCCAGCCGCTAGATATTGGTGTCAACAGGGCATTCGAAGCTAGACTGCTAACTGTGTGGGAACAATGGATGACCGAAGGCGAACACACCTTCACTAAGACAGGGAGACAGCGAGACGGAGCCGGCCATTTTGGATCCCACATTCGCCCAACTTTTCAATTCGGACACCGAAAGAGAATAATTCGAGGGATTTATGAATGAAGAATAACTTCAGAAAGTGAGCGTTATGTTTATTTTGTGTGTTGCGACATTAACGTTCGAGCAACATTATGTTGCTATTGCTCTGCACTATTTTGAATTTTACTATGTTTGTGATTGCACATTTGCGTACATTTTGGGAGTGAACAGAGTTGTTAGAACGCTGGTTTTTAATATATTATTAAAGTTTGACTGACCTATCTGACTGTTTTTTTGACATTCCTTTAGCGCAGTTAGATGCGGCTTACAACACGGGGCGGCTTATAGGTGGACAAAGTTTTGAAATATGCCGTTCATTGAAGGCGCGGCTTATAACCCAGGGCGCCTTATGGTGCGGAAAATACGGTACCGTATTTTTCGGAGTATAAGTCGCTCCGGAGTGTAAGTCGCACCGGCCGAAAATGCATAATAAAGAAGGAAAAAAACATGTATAAGTCGCACTGGAGTATAAGTCTCATTTTGGGGGGGAAATTTATCTAATAATAATAATAATAATAATAATAATGTATTCGATAAAAGCCAACACCAAGAATATACATTTGAAAGGCAATTTAAAATAAATAAAGAATAGTGAACAACAGGCTGAATAAGTGTACGTTATATGAGGCATAAATAACCAACTGAGAACGTGCCTGGTATGTTAACGTAACATATTATGGTAAGAGTCATTCAAATAACTATAACATATAGAACATGCTATACGTTTACCAAACAATCTGTCACTCCTAACCGCTAAATCCCATGAAATCTTATACGTCTAGTCTCTTACGTGAATGAGCTAAATAATATGATTTGATATTTTACGGTAATGTGTTAATAATTTCACACATAAGTCGCTCCTGAGTATAAGTCGCACCCCCGGCCAAACTATGAAAAAAACTGCGACTTATAGCCCCAAAAATACGGTAGTAATATATTCCAGTGTTCTGTTGTAATGAAAAGTTGTATTTTATTCTGGAAAAATTATGACTTTAAAACTTGACACATTCAAGACTCTTCCTGACTGAGCGGACTTTTTTTTAATAACGGCTTAAAAAGCATTTTTCCTTTCGAGCACTAAGCTCTCAGATTATTTTCTCATATTCCTGCACTGACAAAGTCTCGTCATTGGACTTGTTTCATGCGTTACAATATGCTGGCTATATTTAGTGCCGTGTTTCTATGTCAGTGTCACACACACACACACACACACACACACACGCACACGCACACGCACACGCACACGCACACGCACACGCACACGCACACGCACACGCAAACACACACATCGGTGCATCGCAGCTGCTTTCTGCCGTTGTTTGGCTACATTTGTGACCTGATACCTAATAAAATCACTCTAACCACCAGGTGTCGCTAAAAAAAAAAATACCACTCCACTTCAATTTAAAGACAATACACCTTTGTCATAAGGTCAGTGTTTTCCACATTTGCTGTTGATATCAAGATCATGATCGGCATCGGCCAATACTCAACGTATCGTTGGGAACATTACATAAACAATGCGACACGTTAGCCAACACTCCCGATGCTTTTCATTGTCGTAATTATTCACCTATCTTTAGAAGGGATGCGACGTGTAATCCGTACTTATTGTTGTTGCGTAATCGTTTTTCTCACATTAAATCCCTGACAGGACTTTTGAGCCTAATAAATCCCTGCTTATTTGTATTATTCTTGCCTTGAAAGCCCAATAGTTATGTAAGACTCCAGTATTTTCAGTAGCTTAGCTGCTAAGTGCGGCTGTTAATTTTATATTTATTTCTTCTCAATGGAGCCAATCGTTTTTTACCAAATTTCAATGAAGCTTTCTAGTTTGAATAAAAGGGTCTATTTAAATTAAAATAACGTATTATTGGGATCAATAAAAACGGTTTCTTTTGATTAAAAGTCAATTGGTTTTACTTTGTGCAAACTACTACTTAGCATTCTAGCTCGGTTAACAAAGTCACTTTCTGCTAAAGCTAAATACCGTGACCTCAAATTAACTATATATTTACATTTATCACGGAACACATACCGTGATCAGTGTATAAACATTCAGTCTAAAAAAATTCAGTGTACAAAAATTCAGTATATTCAGCATATTAATGAAGACACAGACACAAAATGGATAGCACGCCTTATTCTGCTCACTAAGCAGACACAATCCACTTTGGACACGCTTAGTCGATTTTGATTTGCACGTGTTTCAGTACATGCAAACTTTCATAAAGCAGGCCGCAAGTGTAACACTGTTAGTATATTTACTACTAAGGTTAGAGTTAGCACGTATTTATTATCGTTTAATTTCCTTCGTACATTGAATATGTGTGTATTTTACAAGTATTTCATGTATTCTGTGTACAGTTTTATTGAAATATATTTCAGCTTAAGTTCCCATCTCCACTAAACGGGAGTCTTAGTTACTTTCGGTTTCAGTACAACGTTTGACACTGGAACAGATACAAATAATAATAAATTCAAACCTTGTAAGATAAGTAACGTTTCAGTCGAGTCCTTGTGACAGTGAGAAAGTAGACAAGTGTGAAGAGAGAAAGAAAGTGACAGAAGAGGAAATGTAGTGGTGCGCGGCATCACCTTGGTCAGCAGGTGTGAAGGCTTGCCCGCCATGTTCCTCAGAATCAGAGAGGTTTCCCTGTCCAGATACGAGTGCTTGAGGGGACGAGAGACAACACAAAGACCGTGGTGAATACATGCGGGGACTTTAGTGTGGTGAAGGAAGGAAACCTGCGTGGAAAGAAGACTAAACACACGCATTTCTGAATTGTTGACCACTGAAACGTCTTTTTGAAATTTGACTTGCTCTGTTGGGTATTATTTGGACTTCTTGTTAGCAATATGAAAATAAAATGTCAATTTAGCATATTAATAGCAATAGCGATCCCGCGTATTAACTCTGGTGAGTGTCATTGACAATATAACAACATCAACACAATATTTAAATCAGGCCCCATTCAAGGACTGGGCGATATATATATATATATATATATCTATATATATATATATATATATATATATATATATATAATGTGTATGTATATGTATATACATAAATATATATGTATATATATATACACAGTATATACATACACATATATACATAAATACATACATACATATATATATATATATATATATATATATATATATATATATACATACATATATATATACATACATATATATACATATGTATACACACATATATATACATATATATATGTATACACACATATATATATATACATATATATGTATACACACATATATATACATACATATGTATGTATATATATATATATTTATACATACATATATATGTATATATATATATATAAACATATATATATATATATATATATATGTATATATATATATATATATATATATATATATATATATATATATATATATATATATATATCGGGATAGATACGTAATCGATATCAATTTGTCGGAAGAAAGCAAGGTTGGTTGCATGAACAAAAGGCACTCTCGCTCTCTGGTAACCGGGTTGATCAGTGGGCGTGACACGCTAACAGCCAATCAGGTAACAGTATCAACTGTCAAGTTTGGTTTTCTAGTGGTTGATTCTCTGCATGGAGTGAGAAGAGAAAGTCCAAATGAAGACATTGTGGATAAAAGAGGGGAAAGTCACCACTTTTTTGGACAGTAGTCAGACCAATGTGGTCTGTAAATGAAGTACCGCTAATACCACACCGCCTGAGCTGCGCTCACCCTTTAGAGCACAGCTGTAACTTTCTGCCACTTAACCTGCAGACAATAGTTCTTCTCATGTTTCTCTATGTTGACTGACATGTTCACACTTTGCACTATTTTCTTACACTTTATGAAGCATTTCTTACATATTCCTTATTTTTAAGAGCGTATTGTCAAGTTTTTAATGTGATTTTACTATTTTGTTGACATTTGAGTGTTTTCCATGCTTGTGTTGACATTTCCTTTCCTGTCTGCCTTGATAGCCGAGGAATTATGATCAGAGGAAGGTTACTTTTGAAATAAAAAATATTTTTCTCCTGCTCCGTCCATAGGTCGAAAAAAAATATCACTAATTATCGATATCGAGCGATACAAAGCACATAAATCGTGATACAGTCGTCAGCCATATCGCCCAGCCCGACCCCATCTATTCATTTTCTGCACCGCTCGTCCTCATTAGGGTCGTGGATACGCTGGAGCCTATCCCAGCGGACTTTGAGTGGAAAAATAGAAACATTGACTTCATAGTTTGTACGTCTTATTGTGCATCGGACAGGAATAGGCGCACCTCACTAGTAGGAAGATGATGCTAACTTCCTTAGCGTGCTTCAATAAATATTTTAAATATCAGTCTCTGTATTTTTTTTTTTTGGCGTACGACAGTAAAATAATCCCACATGGGGCCAAAGTAAGTTGCGAGTGCCAGCACTGTGATAAAGAAGATGAGAAACACAAGGTACCACTCCTCTACTCAATTATTGATATGTATTTCACATTGTTTCCTACATGTACAACAAGAATTATTCTATATAAAATATGTTTTTGTTCATATTTGTGGGAAAAATGTCTTTGGTTTTGTTCAAATCTGTCTTCTCTGCCTTTTAGAATGTACAACTAGTGTATTTATTCATCACCCATTGGAAACATTAGTAAATCTATACTGCTCTACAAGCTGTACAGTGACTACTCTAATGTGTATCTACTATATATAAAAGTTGACTTGTTATAGTATTGTCCCTTGATAATATATACTGTATACATCATAGCAAGACGTAAAACGGAAGCTTCTGTCTCTAGAAATCATTTTATAGAAAGTATTAATATCTGCTTTAATATTTAGGTCATACGCGTACGCACACGATTAGGGAATGTGTGTGTGTGTGTGTGTGTGTGTGTGTGTGTGTGTGTGTGTGTGTGTGTGTGTGTGTGTGTGTGTGTGTGTGTGTGGATTAATGCAGGTTAGGGCTCAAACATGAAATAAAACAGCTATAAGGTTGTGTTTATAGAGTATGACGTGAATATGCCTGATTGAAAAGATCAAGGCGACCAGTGGATGCTGCTGACGTTGTCTAAAGAAACAATTTTGTAAAAGGCGAGATGTGAAATTGTGTTATAGCTTCACGCTCGTTATAATCTCCTCAAGAAAATGAAAAGCAGAGTATACTAATATAATATTATTAAAGACCATAAAATGTATAAAGTATAACAACATAGAAGACTATTACAATACATAAAATGTTATATTATACAAAGTACAATATATAGAGTAAAATAGAGTATAAAATGTATAAAGAGTAACAATATATAGGGTATATAAATATAGAAGAGTACAATTATACAGTATAATATATAGAGAAATATGATAGCAGCTGGGATAGGCTCCAGCACCCCCGCGACCCCAAAAGAGACAAGCGGTAGAAAATGGATGAATGGATAATATATAATAGTATATCAAGTATAAACATGCATGAGTACAATTATATAAACAGTAAGTGTATAATAATATATAAAGTATAGCAATATGAGTATAATACTATATAAAGTAAAATAATGTATAGGAGTATACTAATATATAAAGTACAATAATATATGAAAGCATAATAATATATAAAGTATAACACAATGAGAGTATACATATACTAATGTACACATTATAATAATATAGAAAAGTATAATAATGTATAGGAATATAATTATTTATGAAGTATAATAATAGAGAATAGTATTTTAGAAAATATAGAAAGATAATTATTTAAAAAGTAAAATAATATAGAATACAATAATATAGAATAATATATATATTTCTAAAGTATAATAATACAGACTACTATAATAACATATAGAAATATAATAATCTATAAAGTATATTAATATAGAAATTATAGTAATATATCGAATATAATAATTTATCAAGTATAATAATATAGAAGTGTATAATAATAAATAGGAACATAATTATTTATAAAGTGTAATAATATGGAAGAGTATAATAATATAATAATTTATAAAGTATAATAATATAGAAGAGTATAATAATATATAGGAATGTAATGCTTTATAAAGTAAAATAATATATTAATATAATAATTTATAAAGTATAATAATATAGAAGAGTATAATAATATATAGGAATGTAATGCTTTATAAAGTAAAATAATATATTAATATAATAATTGATAAAGTACAGAAATATAGAAAAATATAATAATATATGGAAATATAATCATTTATGAAGTATAATAATAAAGAAGAGTATAATACATAGGAATATAATCATTTGTAAAGTATAATCATATATAAGAGTATAATATATAGGAACATAATTATTTATAAAGTATAATAATATAGAAGAGTATAATAATATATAGAGATAATATTTTATAAAGTATAAAAATATATAAGATTATAATAATATATATAGGAATATCATTCTTTATAAAGTATAATATTATATAGAAATAATAATTTATAAAGTATATTAATATAGAAGAGTATAACTATAGACATAATCATTTATAAAGTATAATATAGAAAAGTATGATAATATATAGAAATAATCATTCATAAAGTATAATAATAATAATAGAAGAGTATAATAATATATAGACATGATCATTTATAAAGTATAATAATATAGAATAGTATAATAGTATATAGACATAATAATTTATAAAGTATAATACAATAGAAGAGTATAATAATATATAGACATAATAATTTTTCAAGTATAAAAATATAGAAGAGTATAATAATATATAGACATAATAATTTATAAAGTATAACAATACAGAAGAGTATAATAATACATAGACGTAATAATTTATAAAGTATAATAATATAGAAGAGTATAATAATCTATAGACGTAATCATTTATAAAGTATAATAAAATAGAAGAGTATAATAATTTATAGACATAATAATTTATGAAGTATAATAAAATAGAAAAGTATAATAGTATGTAGACATAATAATTTATAAAGTATAATAAAATATGAGAGAAGAGTAGAACTAGCAGACGTCCAACTATGTAGAATGTTGTAGAATGCTGTGTATGGATCAAAATGACTGTTTACCTCCGTGCTATCACGACCTTGGCTGGCACCGTTGGCTGGGGGCGTGGCTAAAGCGGCATGAGGGCTGTCGGATTGGTTTGCGTGGTGAACGTTGTCCAGAGAGTCCATGGAGGAAGCCGAGTTGACGGAGGTTCCTGAGGCCGATGTGATGGAGGAGCGTGAAGAGTGGGCAATGGAGCGCACCTGTCAAGAAGCAATTAGGACAATAATTTATCGTTAACAAGTCCGCACATTGTATGGATGTAAAATGGAGTGTAATACACGGCTGCGACCAGCAGAGGAGCCTGACTAATCGGCAGAAGGACCCTAACGTAAAATAACGTAACGTAATAAACATATATGTACATACATATATACACATATATAAATATAAATATTTACATATATAAATACATGTATGCACACATAAACATATATATACATACACACATTCATACATAAGCATATAGTATTATGACATCACATGGACAAAGATAAGACCTTCTGGAGGAAAGTTCGGTGGTCAGATGAAACAAAAATTTAGCTGTTTGGCCACAATACCCAGCAATATGTTTGGAGGTTAATCCCAGGAACACCATCCCTACCGTCAAGCATGGTGGTGGTAGTATTATGTTCAGGGCCTGTTTTGCAGCCAATGGAACGCGTGCTTTACAGAGAGTAAATGGGACAATGAAAAAGGACGATTACCTCCAAATTCTTCAGGACAACCTCAAATCATCAGCCCAGAGGTTGGGTCTTGGGCGCAGTTGGGTGTTCCAACAGGACAATGACCCCAAACTCACGTCAAAAGTGGTAAGGGAATGGCTAAATCAGGCTAAAAATTATGTTTTAGATTGGCCTTCCCATAGTCCTGACTTAAACGTGTGGACAATGCTGAATAAACAAGTCCATGTCAGAAAACCAACAAATGTAGCTGAACTGCACCAATTTTGTCAAGAGGAGTGGTCAAAAACTCAACCAGAAGCTTGCCAGAAGCTTGTGGATGGCTACCAAAAGCGCCTTATTGCAGTGAAACTTGCCAAGGGACATGTAAGCAAATATTAACATTGCTGTATGTATACTTTTGACCCAGCAGATTTGGTCACATTTTCAGTAGACCCATAATAAATTCATAAAAGAACCAAACTTCATGAATGTTTTTTGTCACCAACAAGTATGTGTTCCAATCACTCTATCACAAAAAAATAAGAGTTGTAGAAATGATTGGAAACTCAATATATATATATATATATATATATATATAGTGAATATCAGATTGTTTACCTCGTGTTCGCTGACGGTGCCGACTGACCCCGTGCGCCGATGCTGTCGCTGGCCGGATGCCGGGCGGCGCACTGATGATGACGTGGCGGAGGCGGAGCTCAATGAGTGGGAGGAGTTTTGACGGGCAGCTTCATCCATACTCATGGACGCCTGAAGGCCCAGTCATGATGAATTATGCGTTACCTCACATCTTGCTAACAAATATAACATTCCTGAAAAACCTTCTCCAGCTGGGCTGTGATGTCATCCAGGCTGAAATTAGACGCCAGCGCCGGCCTGCCGTGTTGTCCTGCCGCGACTCTCACGGTGCCGGCGGGGGAAGCTCTGGTGCTGCTGCTGTTGCTGCTCGCCCCGCTGCTGCCGCCGCCGCCACCGCTGTGACTGCCGTCACCGCTGCCCCCTGCTGGATGTTGCTTGCTACTGCGCCCAGCCGGAGGCTTCTGCCGCACCTGCACCGAGACGCGACGTGAAAAAATTCCACTTGGCGCAGCTGACTTGCAGCGGCGTACCTTGGTGTCGGCGAGTGCCAGGCGCGCCTTGCTGCTCTGCTTGGGGTTGACGGTGCTGAGCTCCTGCTCGATGGAGCACAGGTCGGCCATGAGAGCGTCCAGATCCACGTTCTCCCCCTGGTTCAACGCCTCTGCACACGGCAAAGGAGCAGAGTGAGACATCTGCCACAGTTTTGGAAAATAACGTCTCTGATTGTGACTGACCGTTGATGTTGTAGATGGAGAACCTGTAGGAGAAGTTGGCCATGTTGGTTTCCTGTCTGAGCGGTGCCTTCTGCTGGGCGGGCCGCTCCGGGCGGCCGTCGTCCAGACTCTGACAAAACATCACGTCTCAACTTAGAAACTTTTTATTACATTTTAATAAGTCACATCAACAAAGAACATTTTTAGTTCAGTTTATATAGTGAGAAATGACATCAACTAAACAAATGTAAACATACACAATTAGGGGAAGTCTGATACGATACCAATATTGTATTGACTGATGTGGTACCAGCACCAATCCTACGTACTTGTAGTATTTCTTTTGCACTCTCTGCAGGTTTTAAGATCATACTGAATACAATTTAACACTTATTTACATCTGCCGATAAAAAACTAAAACATGAAGGAAAATTGTTTCTGTTAATTTCAGGGAAGAAAAGCAATCTATTATCAGTATGTGGTCAGTTTGATACATTTCCTACACTCAAGCTTCTAAAAGCAGCCCATGTAGGTCCACAAAATAATATCTAATAATCAGTTTTATATTTGATGATACACTGATCATACACTGGCCGATACCAACACTGATTACATGTATTAAATATACATGCATTTCTGGAGAATACTATTAACAGTTTAGTGATATCAAAACAATATTTAAATAATTAATACAATTTAATAGTACACATGAATAAAAGAAAAGTAAAAATAAATTCTTACTTTAAAAAAAAAAAAAAAAAAAAAAAAATTCCCTCAAAGTCGTCCTGTGTCCAAGGAATTGTTCTCCGAATTTGTAAACAGTAACCAAAAAATTGTTTTGAGAATATAAAAATATCGACGTAATCACTTCCGTATCGACTTTGTAGTTGTTGTTGACGTTTTGTAGTTTTTACTACAGATCTTTACACTGTACTTCAAATATGGTAGTACTGTAGTACTAAGGAACAGTACAGTATGCAAAGTTATGTTCCAAATATGGTAGTACTGTAGTACTAAAAAAAGAGTACAGTAAACAAAATTACAGTCATGGTCAAAAGTTTACATACACTTGTAAAGAACATAATGTCATGGCTGTCTTGAGTTTCCAATAATTTCTACAACTCTTATTTTTTTGTGATAGAGTGATTGGAGCACATACTTGTTGGTCACAAAAAACATTAATGAAGTTTGGTTCTTTTATGAATTTATTATGGGTCTACTGAAAATGTGACCAAATCTGCTGGGTCAAAAGTATACATACAGCAATGTTAATATTTGGTTACATTTCCCTTGGCAAGTTTCACTGCAATAAGGTGCTTTTGGTAGCCATCCACAAGCTTCTGGCAAGCTTCTGGTTGAATTTTTGACCACAAAATTGGTGCAGTTCAGCTAAATTTGTTGGTTTTCTGACATGAACTTGTTTCTTCAGCATTGTCCACACGTTTAAGTCAGGACTTTGGGAAGGCCATTCTAAAACCCTAAATTCTGGCCTGATTTAGCCATTCCTTTACCACTTTTGACTTGTGTAGACCCATAATAAATTCATAAAAGAACCAAACTTCATGAATGTTTTTTGTGACAAACAATGACTCTATCACAAAAAAATAAGAGTTGTAGAAATTATTGGAAACTCAAAACAGCCATGACATTATGTTCTCTACAAGTGTATGTAAACTTTTGACCACGACTATATGTTCCAAATATGGTAGTGCTGTAATGGTAAAAAAAAAAAAAGAGTACAGTATACAAAGTTATGTTCCAAATATGGTAGTACTGTAGTACTAAAAAAAGAGTACAGTATACAACGTTATGTTCCAAATATGGTAGCACTGTAGTACTAAAAAAAAAAAAAGAAAAAAAAAAAAAGAGTACAATAAACAAAGTTATGTTCCATATATGGTAGTACTTTAGTACTAAAAAAAGAGTACAGTATACAAAGTTATGTTCCATATATGGTAGTACTGTAGTACTAAAAAAAAAAAAAAGAGTACAGTATACAAAGTTATGTTCCATATATGGTAGTACTGTAGTACTAAAAAAAAAAAGAGTACAGTATACAAAGTTATGTTCCATATATGGTAGTACTGTAGTACTAAAAAAAGAGTACAGTATACAAAGTTATGTTCCATAAACTGTTGTTTCAACCATGAGATCTTCTTGCTGTTTTACTTGGTAGAAGTGTGATGCTACATACAGTATATGTGATTCTTTTATTTGATTTATTCACTTCTTTATGTCGTGCAATGTATTGTGGGTAATGATTGTTGACGTTGCTCGTTTCAGACAGAAAATATGTGGAGTGATTGTCACATTTGTCATGTGTACACATCTTAAATCTTACCTGTGTGAGCTTGTCCAGCTCCCCCAGCCAGGCTCCAAACATCTGGTCCAAGTCCTGGTCCTCCTTGTCGCTGTCTTCCTCCTCCTCATCCTCTCGGAGCTCCAGCTCCTCGTCCGACAGCTGCTCCATCTGAGGACAACAATTGTGGATCAATAGTGGATCAGTCATGGATAAGTAACTGATCAGAAGTGGATCAACAGTGGATCAATAGCGGATCAGAGGTGGATCAATAGTGGATCAGTCGTGGATAAGTAGTAGATCAATAGTGGAAAAGCAGTGGATCAATAGTGGATCAATAGTGGATAAGCAGTGGATCAGTAGTAGAGCAATAGTGGATCAGTAGTGGATCAATAGTGGATAAGCAGTGGCTCAGTAGTAGATCCATAGTGGATCAGTCGTGGAGAAGTATAGTGGATCAATAGTGGATAAGTAGTGGATCGAAGTGGGTCTATAGTGAATAAGTAGTTTATCAGTAGTGGATCAGCGGTGGATCAATATTTACTAGTATAATATCATACTAGCAAATATTAGCTATGCAATCTGGATTAGATGTGGATTGAAATTGGTTTACATTAGATTTTTTTTTATTTCATTCACAAAGAGCTTATCAGTTAGATGAACAATTAATATTATTATCCTATAAACTATAATTATAATGATCATTATTAGTACTGTTATTCGTATTATCATTATTATAATTATATCATTATTCTTATAATTTTTTGTCATGATCGTTATTATAATTCTTATCACTAGTATTTGTATTGCCATTATTGTTATGACCGTTATTAGCATATTTATTCATATAATTCTTATCATTATTCTTATTACGATTATCATTATCATTAATCTTATCACTTTTTTGTTATTATTGTCGTTATTTGTAATATCATTATTATGAGTTTATTCCTTTGTATTTGATTTTTAATATTATTAAATTATTCATTATTATCAATATATATTATTGAGTTTGTGAAACTCTTTGAGGCACTTGTGAATAAGGGCTGTATATTTTTTTGATTGATTATTATTAGTATTAAAGTACTAATAATAATAATTACTAACACTGTTAATAATATTACCATTATTATTATTACTAATAATTAAATAATGCTAATATGGACAAAGATTGTGGTAACTAAGAAATTGTAATGAGAAGCTACATAAATCTATTTTCGATTTTTAAAATGTATATCAAACAAACAGGTCAAGGATTGAAGCGCCATCCGGTGGCCATGATCATGTATTACATGCATCATGAGTACACTTTATGGCAGATTAGGACACATGAAGACGGATGGATGGAATATGAGTGATCAAATAAATTATTATAAATAATGCACAAGGCATGCTGGGAAGTCAATGCAACCAGGTGCACCAAAGGGCGGGGGGGGGGGGGGGGGGGGGGTCTCGCACAGGGCGCCGTTGAAGCTAAGCCCGCCATAGCACCCAGGCGGGGACGCCGGGGTGTGATCTAGCACACGTTGCTATTTCTAGGCTGCTGTTATGTTGTCGCCCCTCTCTGATGACACGTGTAGCCAACACACACACACACACACACACACACACACACACACACACACACACACACACACACACACACACACACACACACACACACACACACACACACACACACACACACACACACACACTGCGGTGCTATACAATTAGATGCTTGTGGAAATAGGCTGCTCTGTCATTTGGAGCAGCACAGAAGTCTCAGTGTGTGAGGAAGAAGTCCGCAGCTGCACTTGCACCACAACTGACTGGCGGCAAACTCACAGAACGAGCAGAGAAAAGCTGACATCATCAAAATGCAGCGACCGTCCCATACTTCTTATTTGTGAGGAGTCAGCATCAAACACTCTTGGACATTTACACTCAGGGAAGAAGGAAGCAGGAAGTCGGGAATAAGGAAGTAGGAAACGAGGAAGTAGGAAGTCTGGAATAAGGAAGCAGGAAGTAAGAAGTAGGAAACAAGGAAGCAGGAAGTAGGAAGTCAGGAATAAGGAAGCAGGAAGTAAGAAGTACAAGGAAGCAGGAAGTAGGAAGTCAGGAATAAGGAAGCAGGAATTGAGAAGTAGGGAACAAAGAAGCAGGAAGTCGGGAATAAGGAAGCAGGAAGTAAGAAGTAGGCAACAAGGAAGCAGGAAGTCGGGAATAAGGAAGCAGGAAGTAAGAAGTAGGAAACAAGGATGCCGGAAGTAGGAAGTCGGGAATAAGGAAGCAGGAAGTAAGAAGTAGGAAACAAGGAAGCAGGAAGTAGGACGTCGGGAATAAGGAAGTAAGAAGTATGAGACAAGGAAGCAGGAAGTCGGGAACAAGGAAGCAGAAAGAAATAAGTAAGGAACAAGGAAGCAGGAAGTACGATGTCGGGAATAAAGAAGTAGGAAACAAGGAAGAAGGAAGTAGGGAATAAAGAAGCAGGAAGTAAAAGTACAAGGAAGTAGGAAGTCAGGAAGCAAGAAGTAAGAATTAGGCAACAAGGAAGCAGGAAGTAGGAAGTCGGGAATAAAGAAGCAAGAAGTAAGAAGTAGGAAACAAGGAAGTAGGAAGTCAGGAATAAGGAAGCAGGAAGTAAGAAGTAGGAAACAAGGATGGCAGAAGTAGGAAGTCGGGAATAAAGAAGTAGGAAACAAGGAAACAGGAGGTAGGAAATCGGGAACAAGGAAGCAGGAAGTAAGAAGTAGGAAACAAGGAAGCAGGAAGTAGGATGTCGGGAATAAGTAAGTAAGAAGTATGAAACAAGGAAGCAGGAAGTCGGGAACAAGGAAGAAGGAAGTCGGGAATAAGGAAGCAAGAAGTAAGAATTAGGCAACAAGGAAGCAGGAAGTAGGAAGTCGGGAAGAAAGAAGCAAGAAGTAAGAAGTAGGAAACAAGGAAGTAGGAAGTCAGGAATAAGGAAGCAGGAAGTAAGAAGTAGGAAACAAGGATGGCAGAAGTAGGAAGTCGGGAATAAAGAAGTAGGAAACAAGGAAACAGGAGGTAGGAAATCGGGAACAAGGAAGCAGGAAGTAAGAAGTAGGAAACAAGGAAGCAGGAAGTAGGATGTCGGGAATAAGGAAGTAAGAAGTATGAAACAAGGAAGCAGGAAGTCGGGAACAAGGAAGCAGGAAGTAATAAGTAGGGAACAAGGAAGCAGGAAGTACGATGTCGGGAATAAAGAAGTAGGAAACAAGGAAGCAGGAAGTCGGGAATAAGGAAGCAGGAAGTAAGAAACAAGGAAGAAGTAAGACGTACAAGGAAGCAGGAAGTAAGAATTCAGGAATAAGGAAGCAGGAAGTAAGAAGTAGGGAACAAGGAAGCAGGAAGTCGGGAATAAGGAAGCAGTAAGTAAGAAGTAGGTAACAAGGAAGCAGGAAGTAGGAAGTCAGGAAGTAAGAAGTAGGAAACAAGGAAGCATGAAGTAGGAAGTCGGGAATAAGGAAGCAGGAAGTAAGACGTATGGAACAAGGATGATTTTTATTATGTAAATGTTATATTTTTTATCATCATGTGATAGCAGGGACCCTGCCATTCAAAACTAAGCTGCTACCTTACTAATGATTAATGTAACTATAGCTGAAACAAATAGTACAATAGCAATAGGAGAGACTATTCATCCCTGAACACCATGGAGTTCATGTAGGCTTTATGATGCACTTACATTATTGTATCAACTATCAGAGACAGAAACTGTTCATTTAACGTAATGCCCTATTTTGCTGCTTCAACACAGCTCAATAAACACAGAAAAAGTAGTTGTTAACTGTATGTCAATAATGCTTGTCTTTCTCTCAGACAGCGATTTGCTGTCCGTAACGCAGGCACGCACACACGCACACACCGCAAAATGAGCTAACGTTAAGCTAAAAGCTAATTAGCCTTCACCTCAAGGACTGCGAGTGAGCTGAGCTGCCGCTTATGTTTCTAGAACGTCAACGGGCTCAAAGTGATGTTACTAGTAGTTGACTTGGAAGTGTTTATTATAATTTGGGGAGAGTCCGCTGCATTATGCTCACCTGCTAAACACCTTTCTGCTCAACCCACCGTCTCTCCTCTCTGCCTGCCTGAGCACTGCGTCCATGCGCTCTGAATACGCACTGCTGATTGGCTGTTAAATGCATTCTGAATACGCACTGCTGATTGGCTGTTACATGCACTCTGAATACGCACTGCTGATTGGCTGTTACCGCTCTACGTGTAACCAATCAGATGGTTGTGTGGGTGGGACAATGCTGGGTCCTGCAGAGACGTACGGACGGACAGAGGCAGAGGCACAATTAAGCGGAGCAGCTTGTTAAGACTTTAGTTTAGGCGGTGGCTCTTTGTTGTTAAGTCGGCCGCCTTAACAACAAAGCGCTGCGGAAAAACCTTGTAGAAAGTAAGTATAATGTAAGTACAAAGTAAATATAATTTAAGTACAAAGTACAATGTAGAAATAATGTAAGTATATAGCGTAAGAACAAAATAAGTATAAAATAATTAACAAGTATAAAATAACTACAATGTAAGTATATTATGTACGTAGATAATGTAATAACAGTAATACTAACAATATTAACAGTATCAATAATAGCAATAATAAGTTAAAGTTAAAGTACCCATTATAGTCACACACACACGAGGTGTGGCGAAATTATTCTCTGCATTTGACCCATCAGCCTTGATCACCCACTGGGAGGTGAGAGCAGCAGTGAGCAGCAGCAGTGGCCGCGCCCGGGAATCATTTTTGGTGATTTAACCCCCAATTCCAACCCTTGATGCTGAGTGTCAAGCAGAGAGGTAATGGGTCCCATTTTTATAGTCTTTGGTATGACTCGGCCGGGGTTTGAACTCACGACCTACCGATTTCAGGGCGGACACTCTAGTTAGTAGTAACAATATTATTATAACAATGACGATAATAATAATAACAATGATGATAAAAACAATAACAAAAATATATTAATCGTAATATAGCAATCATACATTGCGACCCCAGGAGGGGCAAGTGGTAGAAAATTAATGAATAGCAATAATATTGATAATAATTTGAATAGGAATAATGATACAAATAAAATGAAAAATAAATAAAATGAAATAGCCTAATAATAGCACAAATAATACAAATAGGAATCATAATAAATGTAACAATAATTATTTTCATTTTTGGACACACTATGTTTCAATGATTCTTTTAATTATTTTTTTCAATTATAGTTTTTTTTGCAGATGAATATTTTGTATTGGAGATGCCCTCTTTTGTTTGAACTGAGTAGTTTGTTGTGTTCGAAATCAATTGGTGAACAAAATAACAATCATAATAATATTAATTTAGGCAGGGGTGCCCACACCTTTTCAGCAGGCGAGCTACTTTTTAAATGACCAAGTCGAGGTGCTCTACTTCATTCATTCATTAATTTATACATATATATATACATATATATATATATATATATATATATATATATATATATATATATATATATACATATATATATATATATATATATATATAAATATATATATATATATATATATATATAATATATATATATATATATATATATATATATATATATATATACACACATCAAATCAAATCAACTTTATTTATATATATATATACACACACACACACACACACACACACACACACACACACACACACATACACACACACACACACACACACATACATGCATATATACACACATATACATATATACATACACACATATACATATACATGCATATATATAATAATGGATTAGATTGTATATCGCGCTTTTCTATTGTTAAATACTCAAAGTGGGCAGCGATTTGGATGTCAAGAGGCAAACATACATACATACACGCACGTGTGTGTGTGTATATATATATATATATATATATATATATATATATATATATATATATATATATATATATATATATAAATAATTTATATTTATTTATTTTGCCGTTTTTGTTCACATGTTAAAGGTGTTTTAATGAATATACATGCATGTTTAACACATGAAGACATGAATATAAGTTGGTGTATTAACTGATTCTGATGATTTGCATTGATTGGAATCAGACGGTAGTGCTGACAACTTCCACACCACATGAAAGTGGTAGGTTTTTGGCATCTTATTCGTCCAGCTTCTATGCATTGGCGGCAAACTCAGTTGCTTGCTAGCTTGTGTGTGCTAGCTTTCTGAGACTCTTATTTTGTTAGCGCAGGCAGGATGGAGCATCACTTTTATTGTGAGCATCACTTTCATTGTGAAGACAGGAACTGCGCGGTCGGTCTTTGAGTCTTTTGACGGCACGTACGATTGAAATAAAAAGTGTTTCTCGCCTTCCTGTCTGTCGGCGTGACGAAGTTGGTAGAGTGGCCGTGCCAGCAATCAGAGGGTTGCTGGTTACTGGGGTTCAATCCCCTCCTTCTACCATCCTAGTCACGTCCGTTGTGTCCTTGGGCAAGACACTTCACCCTTGCTCCTGATGGCTGCTGGTTAGCGCCTTGCATGGCAGCTCCCGCCATCAGTGTGTGAATGTGTGTGTGAATGGGTGAATGTGGAAATAGTGTCAAAGCGCTTTGAGTACCTTGAAGGTAGAAAAGCGCTATACAAGTATAACCCATTTATAATTTATTTTTTCTTAATAATGATCTGGTAGCAGCCAGCGTCATCTCACAAGACCCTCGGGTGTTGTGAATGTCAATCAAGTGACGAAAGTGACATCTCGGTGAAAATTGATGATCGCTATCTTTTAGGTAGAGATGTCCGATATTATCGGCCGATAAATGCTTTAAAATGTAATATCGGAAATTATAGGTATCGGTTTCAAAAAGTAAAATTTCTGACTTTTAAAAACGCCGCTGTACGGAGTGGTACACGGACGTAGGGAGAAGTACAGAGCGCCAATAAACCTTAAAGGCACTGCCTTTGCGTGCCGGCCCAATCACATAATATCTACGGCTTTTCACACACACAAGTGAATGCAAAGCATACTTGGTCAACAGCCATACAGGTCACACTGAGGGTGGCCGTAAAAACAACTTTAACACTGTTACAAATATGCGCCACACTGTGAACCCACACCAAACAAGAATGACAAACATTTCAGGAGAACATCCGCACCGTAACACAACATAAACACAACAGAACAAATACCCAGAACCCCTTGCAGCACTAACTCTTCCGGGACGCTACAATATACACCTCCCACTACCCCCTAACCCCCCCCACCTCAACCTCCTCATGCTCTGTCAGGGAGAGCATGTCCCAAATTCCAAGCTGCTGTTTTGAGGCATGTTAAAAAAAAGAATGCACTTTGTGACTTCAAGAATAAATATGGCAGTGCCATGTTGGCATTATTTTCCATAACTTGAGTTGATTTATTTCGGAAAACCTTGTTACATTGTTTAATGCAGGGGTGTCAAACTGAAATACAGAGTGGGCCAAAATTGAATACTGAACAAAGCCGCGGGCCAAGGTTGAACAAATTAACCCTAAACGTACTCTACGAGCTATCGTCACGTCCGCTTTTCATCCATTCTAACATCATTCAGACCCAGTCACAAGATATGTGCGGCTTCTATACGCACACATGAGCGAATGCAACGCATACTTCATCAACAATGATACAGGTTACACTGAGGGTGCCAGTATAAAAACTTTAACACTGTTAGAAATATACGCCACACTGTGAATCTACACCAAACAAGATAGACAAACACATTTCGGGAGAACATCCGCACCGTAACACAATGGCCTAGTGGTTAGTGTCCGCCCTGAGATCGGTAGCTTGTGGGTTTCAAACCCCGGCCGAGTCATACCAAAGACTATAAAAATGGGACCCATTACCTCCCTGCTTGGCACTCAGCATCAAGGGTTAGAATTAGGGGTTAAATCACCAAAAATGATTCCCGGGCGCGGCACCGCTGCTGCCCACACCTCCCAGGGGGTGATCAAGGGGATGGGTCAAATGCAGAGGATAAATTTCACCACACCTAGTGTGTGTGTGACAATCATTGGTACTTTAACTTTAACTTTAATAAACACAACAGAACAAATACCCAGAATCCTTTGCAGCACTAACTCTTCCGGGACGCTACAAAATACCCCCCCCCCACACAAACACACACACCTTGTAGCGTCCCCGAAGAGTTAGTGCTGCAAAGGGTTCTGGTTTGGTGTGGATTCACAGTGTGGCGTATATTTCTAACAGTGTTAAAGTTTTTTATTCGGCTACCCTCAGTGTAACCTATATCATACTGCACATGTTACGGGACTTGGCTGGCTGGCTGGCTGGCTGGCTGGAGGATCGGCGGGCCAGCTTTAGTGTTAATTTGATATCGCCTCAAGGGCCAAGTGAAATTACACAGTGGGCCAAATTTGGCCCGCGGGCCAGAGTTTGACACCCGTGATTTAATGCATCCAGCGAGGCATCACAACAAAATTAGGCATAATAATGTGTTAATTCCATGACTGTATATATTGGTATCGGTTGATATCGGAATCGGTAATTAAGAGTTGGGCAATATCGGAATATCGGATATCAGCAAAAAAGCCATTATCGGACATCTTTACTTTTAGGACTATTTTTTTAATGCCTGGCTGGCGATCGACTGACACACCCTCCGCCATCGACCGGTAACTCGCCATCGACGTAATGGGCACCCCTGAATTAAGGGAACGGTCCATTTGAGTTTTAATTCACTTATTGGAATGCAGTGAAAAACACTGTAAGATGTCCGGTGGGATATGTAGTGGTTATCTACTACCGCCATTGCTTCCTAAGCAGCATAAAAACCCCTAAAACGCCTTCTCAACAGTCCATCATCATCACCGCCTCCTCCTTGTCCGTTACCACGGCAGCCAAAATAGAAAACGTACATCTGGCCCACATTTCTGGCTGTTTGGTGTTCCACAGCAGGGGGCGCTGAGGTCAGCACAACACACAATAGGGGGGCGGGTCGCCATTAAGCTAACAAACATCTTTGCTCGCGAGCGTCTCCTTCATGGCGTGCACATCGACTGCAGTCAAATGCTCCAAACATCGATCGGCTAAAGAAATGAGCGGAAGCGCAGGGCGGGGGACGGACTCAGCACGCCTCCACGCCTCCCCCAGGATTTACTGTATACTCCTCCCTGCTGGCGTGGGGTTGGGGGCAGGAAGAGGAAATGATGTCATCCTCCCGTGCTGGCTCTCAGGGGAAGTGATATCATTGTTGATCTGGCAGATTTCACTTCCTCTGCTCCTCTTCCTTGGTTTTGTCCGATAGAGACCCATAAAAATCACGTTAACGCTACGGAGGAGCCACGTCACGGTGCAGCCGCCATTTTCCCCTCACGTCCGACACACAACAGGCTGGAAATGTTGTGAAATAACACCTCTCTGACGGAGCAATAATATCATCTTTACACGGACGGCATTTTCAATAATCATAATGAAACAGTCCCTCAAGGAATTGGTGGTTTCACGCACAACAAAATTAGCTTTAAAAAAGTGTAAAATTCAGTTAGCATATGTCAAGTAGCAAGTTAAATGCCCTTATGGGTAAACGGTTGCAAAATTAGCAAAATGAGTTTGTTAAAATTAGCGTGCTAACAGTTAGCATAGGCCATGTACCAAGGTATATCAGTTTAAAGTGTACAGCTGCGAAATTAGCTTTAAAAAAGTGTAAAAATTTAGTTACCATATGTCTAGTAACAAGTTACAGTAAATGCCATTTGGGGTAAACGGTTGCAAAATTTGCTAAATTAGTTAGCATGTTATTGTTAGAATATCATCATGTTAACATTAGCGTGCTAACAGTTTGCATAGGCCATGTACCAAGTTATATCAGTTTAAAATGTACAGCTGCGAAATTAGCTTAAAAAAAGTGTACAAATTTAAACAGTTGCAAAATTTGCTGAATTAGTTAGCATGTTAATGTTAGAATATCATGTTAACGTTAGCGTGTTAACAGTTAGCATAGGCCATGTACCAAGTTATATCAGTTTAAAGTGTACGCCTGCGAAATTAGCTTAAAAAGGTGTAAAAATTTAGTTAGCATATGTCAAGTAACAAGTTAAATTCCCTTTGGGGTAAACGGTGGCAAAATTTGCTAAATTAGTTAGCATGTTAACGTTAGAATATCATCATGTTAACATTAGCGTGCTAAGAGTTAGCATAGGCCATGTACCAAGTTATATCAGTTTAAAATGTACAGCTGCGAAATTAGCTTAAAAAAAGTGTAAAAATGAAGTTAGCATATGTCAAGTAACAAGTTAAATGCCCTTTGGGGTAAACGATGGCAAAATTTGCTAAAATAGTTAGCATGCTAATGTTAGAAAATGATCATGTTAACATTAGCGTGCTAACAGTTAGCATAGGCTATGTACCAAGTTATATCAGTTTAAAATTATACAGCTGCGAAATTAGCTTTAAAAAAGTGTAAAAATGAAGTTAGCATATGTCAAGTAACAAGTTAAATGCCCTTTGGGGTAAACGGTGGCAAAATTTGCTAAATTAGTTAACATGTTAATGTTAGAATATCATCATGTTAACATTAGCGTGCTAACAGTTAGCATAGGCCATGTACCAAGTTATATCAGTTTAAAGTGTACAGCTGCGAAATTAGCTTAAAAAAAGTGTAAAAATGTAGTTAGCATATGTCAAGCAACAAGTTAAATGCCATTTGGAGTAAACGGTTGCAAAATTTGCTAAATTAGTTAGCATGTTAATGTTAGAATATCATGTTAACATTAGCGTGCTAACAGTGAGCATAGGCCATGTACCAAGTTATATCAGTTTAAAGTGTACCGCTGCGAAATTAGCTTAAAAAAGTGTAAAAATTTAGTTAGCATATGTCAAGCAACAAGTTAAATGCCATTTGGAGTAAACGGTTGCAAAATTTGCTAAATTAGTTAGCACGTTAATGTTAGAATATCATGTTAACATTAGCGTGCTAACAGTTAGCATAGGCCATGTACCAAGTTATATCAGTTTAAAGTGTACCGCTGCGAAATTAGCTTAAAAAAGTGTAAAAATGTAGTTAGCATATGTCAAGTAACAAGTTAAATGCCCTTTGGGGTAAACGATGGCAAAATTTGCTAAAATAGTTAGCATGCTAACGTTAGAATATGATCATGTTAACATTAGCGTGCTAACAGTTAGCATAGGCTATGTACCAAGTTATCTGTTTAAAGTGTACCGCTTGCGAAATTAGCTTAAAAAAGTGTAAAAATGTAGTTAGCATATGTCAAGTAACAAGTTAAATGCCCTTTGGGGTAAACGGTTGCAAAATTAGCTAAATTAGTTAGCATGTTATTGTTAGAATATCATCATGTTAACATTAGCGTGCTAACAGTTAGCATAGGCCATGTACCAAGTTATATCAGTTTAAAGTGTACAGCTGCGAAATTAGCTGAAAAAAAGTGTAAAAATGTAGTTAGCATATGTCAAGCAACAAGTTAAATGCCATTTGGAGTAAACGGTTGCAAAATTTGCTAAATTAGTTAGCATGTTAATGTTAGAATATCATGTTAACATTAGCGTGCTAACAGTGAGCATAGGCCATGTACCAAGTTATATCAGTTTAAAGTGTACCGCTGCGAAATTAGCTTAAAAAAAGTGTAAATATTTAGTTAGCATACGTCTAGTAACAAGTTAAATGCCCTTTGGGGTAAACGATGGCAACATTTGATAAATTAGTTAGCATGTTAATGTTAGAATATGATCATGTTAACATTTGCGTGCTAACAGTTAGCATAGGCCATGTACCAATTTGCAGTCGTCCAAAGTGGACGACTGCAAATTTAGCTATAAAGTTTAAAATTTAGTTAGCACATATAAAGTACCAAGTTATATGCCCTTTGATATAAACATTTGGAAAATTTTCTCAAAAAACGTTGGCATTTTATGTTAGCATACTACCAAGTTATACGACTCTAAGGTGTACGGCTGTGGAATTAGCTTAAGAACGTGTAAAATTCAGTTAGCATATATCAAATGTTTACGTTCTCTGAAGTAAACAACTGCAAAATTATCAAAATAAGTTAGCATGTTAATATTAGCAGCCTAGCATGCTAACAGTTGGCATGTGTCAAGTTCCAAGTTATATGACTCTAAAGTGTGCGGCTGAGAAATTAGCAAAAAAAAAGTGTAAATTTCAGTTAGCATATGTTAAGTAGCAATTTATATGTTCTCTGAGATAAACGGTTGCTAAATAGCACCCCTACAAGGAACACTTAAAATATTGATAAATACATAACAATAAATACAATTACAGGTTGATTCAATAGTAATGAAAAAAAAAAAGCCTCAGAACTTCCCAACGTTCTGAAAAATGACAGTCGTCATGACAACGGCATGTTTGTGTAAGTGACCCTTGTTGACAAAAGGCAGGAAAATGTGTTAAAACATGCTGAGTCCTACAAATACACCACATGGTGGCGCTAGGGTTGCACGGTATACTAGTAAAGTACTGCAATTCTAATGATTCATAAACGGTACTATACCGCCTTAAAGGTAGAAGTTCCACCCCCTTTTTTTGAAACTGGCATGACATTGCTTGTTTTACGAGCAGAGAAGCATGTTCGACAATGCACACACACACGGAGTACTTACAAGCAGACACACTGTGGAGACAGAAAAGGGAGAACGGACGCATTTTGTTCTAAAAACTAAAGATAAAGGTGAAGTTATAACACTGAAAGACCCTCAGGAAGAGGTACTTTAAGACATGGCTAGCTCGCGGCTAATGTCCATTTTTTAGCTACTTCTAAATCACTAATCCTTGTCTCCATGGCGACAAATAAAGCAAGTTTCTTACAAGTCTCATTATCACTGGAGGACGAGGAATATCTAAACATGCTTCACTACACACCGTAGGAGGATACAATAGCTAACAAGATAGCACTCCTGAATGTAAACAAAATGCAATTGGTGAATCTACACCTGACATCCACTGTAATGATACCAAGTACAAGAGCGTATCTAGTCGATACTACTATGATTACATCAATATTTTTTATTGTCACAAATTTTTTTTTATTTCATATTATGTTTATAAAGTAAGTAAATATGTTCCTGGACTAGAGATGTCTGATAATGTTTTTTTTGCCGATATCCGATATTCCGATATTGTCCAACTCTTAATTACCGATTCCGATATCAACCGATACTGATATATACAGTCGTGAAATTAACACATTATTATGCCTAATTTTGTTGGTTTTCCAAAATAAATCAACTCAAGTTATGGAAAAAAATGCCAACATGGCACTGCCATATTTATTATTGAAGTCACAAAGTGCATTATTTTTTTTAAATGCCTCAAAACAGCAGCTTGGAATTTGGGACATGCTCTCCCTGAGAGAGCATGAGGAGGTTGAGGTGGGGGTGGGAGAGTAGCGGGGGTGTATATTGTAGCGTCCCGAAAGAGTTAGTGCTGCAAGGGGTTCTGGGTATTTGTTCTGTTGTGTTTATGTTGTGTTACGGTGTGGATGTTCTCCCGAAATGTGTTTGTCATTCTTGTTTGGTGTGGGTTCACAGTGTGGCGCATATTTCTAACAGTGTTAAAGTTGTTTAGACTTAGACTTAGACAAACTTTAATGATCCACAAGGGAAATTGTTCAACATTGTCATGTTTATACGGCTACCCTCAGTGTGACCTGTATGGCTGTTGACCAAGTATGAATTGCATTCACTTGTGTGTGTGAAAAGCCGTAGATATTATGTGACTGGGCCGGCACGCAAAGGCAGTGCCTTTAAGGTTTATTGGCGCTCTGTACTTCTCCCTACGGCGTTTTAAAAAGTGATACATTTTTCTTTTTGAAACAGATACCGATAATTTTGAAACCGATACCGATAATTTCCGATATTAAATTTTAAAGCATTTATCGGCCGATAATATCGGCAGTCCGATATTATTGGACATCTCTATCCTGGACACATGAGGACTTTGAATATGACCAATGTATGATCCTGTAACTACTTGGTATCGGATCGATACCTAAATGTGTGGTATCATCCAAAACTAATGTAAAGTATCAAACAACAGAAGAATAAGTGATTATTACATTTTAACAGAAGTGTAGATAGAACATGTTGAAACTGAAAATAAGCTGATATTAAAAGTAAATGAACAAGTAGATTAATAATCCGTTTTTACAGTTTGTCCCTCAAAATGTTGACAAAATAATAGAATGATAAATGACACAATATGTTACTGCATACGTCAGCAGACTAATTAGGAGGCTTTGTTTGTTTACTTACTACTAAAAGATAAGTTGTCTTGTATGTTCACTATTTTATTTAAGGACTAAATTGCAATAAGAAACATATGTTTAATGTACCATACAAGTTTTTGTTAAAATAAAGACATTAATGACATTTTTTGTGGTCCTCTTTATTTAGAAAAGTATCAAAAAGTATCAAAAGACATTTTGATACTAGGTAGCGCTGTTATTAAAGTGACGTCACTTGAGGAGCGTCCAACATTGAAACATGCTTTTATTGAAGACCACATTCTGATGTTTATGGATTCCTTTCATTTTGCCCTGGATGTCAATTATGGCCTCGCTCCACAAGTCCTGCCTAAAAATACGAGGCGGCCTTATAGCCCTGTGGGAACGCAGCGCGGTGGAGGAACGCTGAAGTAGCTTTAAAAAAGGTTTCCGCTCAAGGCGTGTGTGCAAGTGGTCCTCGTGGTCCAGATGCTGGTTCTGCTTGTTGATGCTTCCAAGCGGAGCGCGCGATATCGCGAGAAACGCGTCCAAGTTATATGAGTTTAAAGTGTACGGCTGCGAAATGATCTAGAAAAAGTGTAAAATTCAGTTGGCATATGTCAAGTACCAATATATATGCTATTTGGGGCAAACAGTTGCAAAATATAAAAAAAAAAAAAAAAAGCTAGCATGTTAATGTTATCATACTAACTTTAGCCTGCTAACAGTTAGCATAGGTCATGTTCCATATCTCATATCTAAGGTGTATGGCGACATAATTAGCAAAAAAAGTGTAAAATTCAGTTAGCATATGTCAAGTACCAATATATATGCTATTTGGGGTAAACTGTTGCAAAATCAAAAAAATAAGCTAGTATGTTAATGTTAGTGTACTAACTTTAGCCTGCTAACAGTTAGCATAGGTCATGTACCATATCTCATATCTAAGGTGTATGGCGACATAATTAGCAAAAAAAGTGTAAAATTCAGTTAGCATTTGTCAAGTACCAATATATAAACTATTTGGGGTAAACTGTTGCAAAAATTAAAAAAAGAAGCTAGTATGTTAATGTTAGTGTACTAACTTTAGCCTTCTAACAGTTAGCATAGGTCATGTTCCATATCTCATATCTAAGGTGTATGGCGACATAATTAGCAAAAAAAAAGTGTAAAATTCAGTTAGCATATGTCAAGTACCAATATATATGCTATTTGGGGTAAACTGTTGCAAAATCAAAAAAATAAGCTAGTATGTAATGTTAGTGTACTAACTTTAGCCTGCTAACAGTTGGCACAGGTCATGTTCCATATCTCATATCTAAGGTGTATGGCGACATAATTAGCAAAAAAAGTGTAAAATTCAGTTAGCACATGTCAAGTACCAATATATATGCTATTTGGGGTAAACTGTTGCAAAATAAAAAAAATAAAAAAAAGCTAGTTTGTTAATGTTAGTGTACTAACTTTAGCCTGCTAACAGTTAGCATAGGTCATGTTCCATATCTCATATCTAAGGTGTATGGCGACATAATTAGCAAAAAAAGTGTAAAATTCAGTTAGCACATGTCAAGTACCAATATATATGCTATTTGGGGTAAACTGTTGCAAAATTAAAAAAAAAAAAAAGCTAGTTTGTTAATGTTAGTGTACTAACTTTAGCCTGCTAACAGTTAGCATAGGTCATGTTCCATATCTCATATCTAAGGTGTATGGCGACATAATTAGCAAAAAAAGTGTAAAATTCAGTTAGCACATGTCAAGTACCAATATATATGCTATTTGGGGTAAACTGTTGTAAAATTTAAAAAAAAAAAAGCTAGTTTGTTAATGTTAGTGTACTAACTTTAGCCTGCTAACAGTTAGCATAGGTCATGTTCCATATCTCATATCTAAGGTGTATGGCGAAACGTCAGCGGTCACGGCCTGGAGGGTCTTTGCTTTGTTGCGCCCTAAAAAGTGTTAACACTAAGTATTGTACTTATTGATTGTAACGTGCCGCCATGTAAATTTGCTAATGCTAATCAGTCAATGTATATCAAGCTAGCGCATTACTTACATTGGAGCATTTTTTTAGTCAATTACTGTGTTGGCACTGAAAAGTGCAATTGGTTGGGGCCGCTCTTTGTGCTGCTGGAGTGATAGCCAAGTGCCTCAAGCGCGACCCTGGTATGGTAACAAGACAAGACCCGCGGGATTTGGTTGGTGACAAAAGAGCACCGGATTCGGTACCAATCCCGACACAAGATGAGTTGCCCGTGAAGCTTTTAGATGGGGGAGGGGCCACAGCAGGAGCCGGTGCTCGTTGAGAAGAGCGATATGGGCTTGTCATTTCAGAGTCTCCACTAGATTTGTCGCCACTCAATTTTTTTTTAGCATAAACAGAAGTTAAATGGAAATATAATCAGAGCAACTAAGACGACATCATAGTGATGGGTAAAGGAGGCTGTGTGAGTGTTTGGAACATGCACTAACTGTACTGACACTCCACTGATACTGTGTCGGTATTTCATAATGGCCGTCATCCCATTTGATCTGCAAATATAGGAATCCATTTTTTCTTTTAAATAAATAGTTGTGTTGAAAGAAATGTGAAATGTGCAACTCTGTAGAAAAGGAGCCATTTGAGGGGAGGAAAAGGTCAAAGTCCATCCAGTGTTATAGTTCTGGAAAAAACAATCAGTGCTTTGTAACTGAAACATGACTTCTCACACGACTACTTCAAAAGGCATCAAGGGCAATTCTCAGGACAGTGGAGGAAGACCGAGTCCAGTAGTCTCTAGGACAAGAACTTTGTTGATGTATTTTTGGGGGAATTTTCACTTGTAAAATTGCACAAAAAATCATTTAAAAATTAGATTTTTTTTTGTATTACTTTTTTATTAAATGAAGTAAATCTACTCGTCAAAGTATGTGAGCACACTTTAAAAAAATTAGAAGAAAAAAAAGGAAAATTGAGGGAAAAAAAGAAAATTGGGGGAAAAAGGAAAATTGGGGGGGGGAAATTTGAGAGGAAAATTGAGGGGAAAAAGAGGAAAATTGAAGGGAAAAAATAAGAAAATTGAGGGGAAAAAATAGGAACATTGAGGGTAAAAAAGAGGAAATTTGGGGAAAAAAGAGGAAAATTTTGAAAAATAAGGACAATTGAGGGGAAAAAATAGGAACATTTAGGGGGAAAAGAGGAAAATTGGGGAAAAAAGAGGAAAATTGGTAGAAAAAGAGGAAAATTGAGAGGAAAATTGAGGGGAAAAAAGAGGAAAATTGAGGGGGGGGAATTTGAGGGGGAAAAAGAGGAAAATTGAGGAGAAAAAGAGGAAAATTGAAGGGAAAAAATAAGAAAATTGAGGGGAAAAAATAGGAACATTGAGGGGAAAAAAGAGAAAATTTGGGGGAAAAAGAGGAAAATTGAGAAAAATAAGGAAAATTGAGGGGAAAAAATAGGAACATTTAGAGGAAAAAGAGGAAAATTGGTAGAAAAAGAGGAAAATTGAGAGGAACATTGAGGGGAAAAAAGAGGAAAATTGAGGGGGGAAAAGAAAAATGTAGGAAAAAGAGGAAAATTAGTAGAAAAAGAGCAAAATTGGGTAAACAAAGAGGAAAATTGGGAAAAATAAGGAAAATTGAGGAGAAAAAAGGAAAATTTAGGGGAAAGAGAAAAGCTGAGGAAAAAAAGAGGGAAATTGGTAGAAAAAGACAAAAATTGAGGGGGAAAAGACGAAAATTGAGGGTGAAAAAATTTAAATGTAGGAAAAAAAGAGGAAAATTGGTAGAAAAAGAGGAAAATTGAGTGAAAAAAAGAGAAAAATTGAGGGGAACAATTTGGAAATTTGGGGAAAAAAAGAGGAAATTTGAGGAGAATTGGGGGGGAAATCGGAAAATTGGGGAAAAAAGAGGAACATTGGGGAGAAATAGGTAAATTGAAGGAAAAAATAAGTAAATTGAGGGAAAAAAATAGGAACATTTAAGGAAAAAAATAGGAAAATTGAAGAAAAAAAGAGGAACATTGGAGGAATTAAAAAAGGAAAATTGGGGGAAAAGAGGAAAATTGGGGAAAAATTAGGGCTCCCGGAGAGTCAGTCATAAAAACGGTAAAAATAAGTCATATAATATACTTTTTTTTTTCAACACTTAAATCTCTAAATCAACTTCAGTTTTGTCGATACAAAGTAATTTATTTCATTTTTATGAATGTACTGTTTTATGCCAAAAACACAATATTCAATGTTTTATGCCTCAAAAAATTTAAATTTTTTATGTGAAATAATTGGAGACTTAAATAGGTCAATAATTTATAACATTGATTTTGATGTATTATTTTTTTAAGCAATGACAGTTTAAAACAATCCCATAAAAACTATTTGAGGATCCAAAAGGGGCCCACTCATAAAAGTGTTAAAAATGAGTAATACATTTTTTTGCTTTCAAAGCTTAAATCTCTAGATCAACTTCAGATCTATTTGTCGATTACATGTTTTTATTGTTTTTTGATGCTTGTTTGTTTTATGCCCTTTTTGTCAAAGAAAACGGGTTTTAATATGGTAAAACAAAATGTGCAATATTTACCCCAAAACAAAATTCAAAGTGTAATATTTGATGTTAAGTAATTGCAGCCTTGAAATAGGTCAATAATTCATAACATCAATTTTAATTATTTAAATTATTTTTTTTTTGAGCAATGACATTTTTGAATAAAAAATATTAATATTATTCAACTCAACATTGCAACTATTTATCATTACATTTAACCTGTTCTTTCTTTTATTCCACTTTTTTTAAATAGCATTTTTGAAATGTGCCGGTGGCCGTTAAAAATGAGCCGCAAATGGCCACACTTTGGACACCACTGCTCTACAACTCTTTGTAACTAACAGTGTTCGGATTGTAAACAACAAGTATGCTCGCTAGACGATGCTAACTAGCTAGATGTTTCGGTGCTTCTGATCGTCTCCCTGTCCTGCAACTCCGTGCGGCGTTTAGGCAAGAAGAAGTCGCCGGCGAGTGAGGCGAATGTCAGCAATTTCTGTTTGGATTTGAATATTTAATCAAAAAACCTGGAAGTGATATTTTGACGCGAAAATGAGTGTTTAAAAATCGCGGGAATTTCCCAAGCCTGCACTTTAATCAACATTTTTTTTGGGGACAGATTAAACAATTCAAGAAGTAATCGTTTGCAGCAGCCCTAAATAGAATCTCAGTTGTCAATCCTTCCTGCTCCGTCCTCTTATTCTCTGGCAGAGCAGCAGCCTGGGTTTCATCCGGCAACACAACACACGTTCCCTGACGATGCAACACTGCACCTCTCACACGGTGGCCTTCCTTTGAATCCAGCTCCTCTACTGCAGGCAGGACACACCCTTCTAACCTCAAACAAGCACTCTGCGTACATATATTTATATACACGCCATGTACTTTCAAGTGTACGCGCACCCACTGGATGCATTTACAGTTCGTCCACAAACTCACTTCTGCAGGATGACTGGAATGAAATATGACATAAGAAGAATTGCCCTGTTTAAGTAGGCACAGATATGTATTGTTTGTAGTCACATTGGCATTAACAGCTGTGGCTGTAGGCAATCTCCTGACGTAAAAAAAAAAAGAAGAAATGTAACTCCACAAGATGGCAGTAGCTACATTTTAAGTATCAATAGCTATAATTATGTTTATTTAGATTGATTTTTAACTAGTTTCTTTTTACGTGACAAATATCGACAAATATTTTGCTTCTTTAGACAGCAAACTGGTTAAAGCTGAATAAACAGCACCTGGTTTGCCTGACCCTGCCACAGATTCATTTACCTTTTATTTTAAGAGATGTCCGATAATATCGGCCTGCTAATATTATCGGCCGATAAATGCTTTAAAATGTAATATCGGAAATTATCGGTATCGTTTTTTTTTTATTATCGGTATCGTTTTTTTATTTTTATTTATTTATTTATTTATTAAATCAACATAAAAAACAAAAGATACACTTACAATTAGTGCACCAACCCAAAAAACCTCCCTCCCCCATTCACACTCATTCACACAAAAGGGTTGTTTTTCTGTTATTAATATTCTGGTTCCTACATTATATATCAATATATATCAATACAGTCTGCAAGGGATACAGTCCGTAAGCACACATGATTGTGCGTGCTGCTGGTCCACTAATAGTACTAACCTTTAACAGTTAATTTTATTCATTTTCATTAATTACTAGTTTCTATGTAACTGTTTTTATATTTTTTTACTTTCTTTTTTATTCAAGAAAATGTTTTTATTTTATTTATCTTATTTTATGATTTTTTTTAAAAAGGACCTTATCTTCACCATACCTAGTTGTCCAAATTAGGCATAATAATGTGTTAATTCCACGACTGTATATATCGGTATCGGTTGATATCGGTATCGGTAATTAAGAGTTGGACAATATCGGAATATCTGATATCGGCAAAAGGCCATTATCGGACATCCCTACTTTTTTTTATATATTTATTTTGAGAAAAGTGTACCGAAGTGTGAACAGCATCCCTGAATACAATCTCAAATGTATTTCCAAGTAAAATGTGCTATTTTATCTATCTATCTGATTGGCTGATAGCGTCACGTGGGGGCTCTGCACCGGCTGGAAGAGATATGCCTTCATGTTGCCCAAGAGATAAAGTGAACGTTGGCATTCACTCACAAGCAGTGTTTGGGAAATTAGTTTTAAGTAGAGATGTCCGATAATATCGGACTGCCGATATTATCGGGCGATAAATGCTTTAAAACGTAATATCGGAAATTATCGGTATCGGTTTCAAAAAGTAAAATTTATGACGCCAATAAACCTTAAGGGCACTGCCTTTGCGTGCCGGCCCAGTCACATAATATCTACGGCTTTCCACACACACAAGTGAATGCAATTCATACTTGGTCAACAGCCATACAGGTCACACGGAGGGTGACCGTATAAACAACTTTAACACTGTGACAAATATGCGCCACACTGTGAACCCACACCAAACAAGAATGACAAACATATTTCGGGAGAACATCCGCACCGTAACACAACATAAACACAACAGAACAAATACCCAGAACCCCTTGCAGCACTAACTCTTCCAGGACGCTGGTCGGGGGTGGGGCGGGGGCGTGGTTAAGAGAGTATCTTTACAGCTAGAATTCACCAAGTCAAGTATTTCATATGTATATACTGTATATAAGAAATACTTGACTTTCAGTGTATTCTAGATATATATATATATATATATATATATATATATATATATATATATATATATATATATATATATATATATATATATATATATATATATAAATAAATAAGAGAAATACTTGAATTTCAGTGTTCATTTATTTACACATATACACACACAAAACACTCATCTACTCATTGTTGAGTTAAGGCTTGAATTGTCCATCCTTGTTCTATTCTCTGTCACTATTTTTCTAACCATGCTGAACACCCTCTCTGATGATGCATTCTGCTTCGTCTCCTTGTTGTGTGCGCAGTTGTGCACTGCGCTCTCTAAAAGCCGTAGATGTTATTGTCACATATGCATGTACAGTGGATGGCAGTATTGCCCTGTTTAAGAGTGTCACAACATTGCTGTTTACGGCAGACGAACTGCTTTACGGTAGACGAAAACGTGACTGCTGTTGTTGTGTGTTGTTGCCGCGCTGGGAGGACGTTAATGAAACTGGCTAACAATAAACCCACATTAGAAACCAAGAACTCGCCCTCGATCATTCTACAGTTATAACGTGATTGGGCTGGCACGTTGTTTATATTGTGGGAAAGCGGACGTGAAAACAGGCTGTGGACACGTCACTCAGGTCCGCATGGAGCTGGAGGGGGCGTGGCCTCCAGCTCCGCCTGAATTTCGGGAGATTTTCAGGAGAAAATTTGTCCCGGGAGGTTTTCGGGAGAGCTGCTGAATTTCGGGAGTCTCACAGAAAATCCGGGAGGGTTGGCAAGTATGAATCTAAGTAAGATTAAATAATCTCAAATAGGGGTGATATTTGCTTATTTTCTGTCTGATAAAATAATTCTTCTCACTAAGCAGATTTTATGTTAGTGTTTTACTTGTTTTAAGGGTTTTGGTCCTAAATTATCTCAGTAAGATATTACAGCTTGTCGCTGAGATTTTATGACCTATATTGAGTAAAACACGCTTGAAACTAGAATATCAAGTATCAACTGTTGCAAAGCTGTGTCATCAACACTCACAAGTATAAAACTACTTTTTTTCAAGTAATAATTTCTTACTTCAAGCATGAAAAAAAATCATGATTTTGACACAATTGTGTCTCATAATTAAAACAAATGACCGCCAAATGGACTTTGCTGTTTTATTTTCAATGAAACAATAGAAAATACATACTCATATAGTACAGCAAACTGACAGTTAATATTTAAACATTTAACATGTGACATTTCAAACTATTTTGAACAGAAATAGCTCACGCACATTCAGATAAATTCTTCATATATACAGCCAGGCTGTATATATGCGCACTAATTGACTGAAAGAGCACGCACTTGGCGCGGTGATGTCATGTTGTCGATGGAAAAATGCATCTTTAGACAATATGATTTGCCTGAGCGGCTAGGAGACCCCGAGAGTAACAAGCAGTTGCCTTGTTGCCTTTCCATCAAGAAAAATAAACTAGTTTTTAGTATAAGTTTGCTGGTTTCAAGAAATGTAATGCCGAGCGCATATCATTATGTCAAGATAATGGCACTAGCATTTACTTAAAGGGGAACATTATCACAATTTCAGAATTGTTAAAACCATTAAAAATCAGTTCCCAGTGGCTTATTATATTTTTCGAAGTTTTTTTTTTAATTTTACCCATCACGCAATATCCCTAAAAAAAGCTTCAAAGTGCCTGATTTTAACCACCCGTCCATTTTCCTGTGACGTCACACAGTGAAGCCAACACAAACAAACATGGCGGAAAGAACAGCAAGTTATAGCGACATTAGCTCGGATTCAGACTCGGATTTCAGCGGCTTAAGCGATTCAACAGATTACGAATGTATTGAAACGGATGGTTGTAGTGTGGAGGCAGGTAGCGAAAACGAAATTGAAGAAGAAACTGAAGCTATTGAGCCATATCGGTTTGAACCGTATGCAAGCGAAACCGACGAAAACGACACGACAGCCAGCGACACGGGAGAAAGCGAGGACGAATTCTGCGATCGCCTTCTAACCAACGATTGGTATGTTTGTTTGGCATTAAAGGAAACTAACAACTATGAACTAAGTTTACAGCATATGAAATACATTTGGCAACAACATGCACTTTGAGAGTGCAGACAGCCCAATTTTCATCAATTAATATATTCTGTAGACATACCCTCATGTCAGCAGGCCAGGGAAGCTAGGGTCGATATTCTTCTCTTGATCATCTTCGGGACGGTGTGAGCCAAGACATCCAGGGGGTTTAGCTCGCTCGTCTGCGGGAACAAACTGCCGCCATTGCTTGCCGTGCTAGCGAGGTGCTTTGTCCCTGAATTGCTCACACACTCCGGCAGATTCAATGGGGGTCTGGGGGCAGATTTCTTTGACTTTATCGTTGGAAATGCATCTGCTTTGAGTGTCGCAGGATATCCACACATTCTTGCCATCTCTGTCGTAGCATAGCTTTCGTCGGTAAAGTGTGCGGAACAAACGTCCAATTTCTTGCCGCTTTCGCATCTTTGGGCCACTGGTGCAACTTGAATCCGTCCCTGTTCGTGTTGTTACACCCTCCGACAACACACCGACGAGGCATGATGTCTCCAAGGTACGGAAAACAGTCGAAAAAACGGAAAATAACAGAGCTGATTTGACTCAGTGTTTGAGAAAATGGCGGATTGCTGCCCGATGCGACGTCACATTGTGACGTCATCGCTCCGAGAGCGAATATTAGAAAGGCGTTTAATTCGCCAAAATTCACCCATTTAGAGTTTGGAAATTGGTTAAAAAAATATATGGTCTTTTTTCTGCAACATCAAGGTATATATTGACGCTTACATAGGTCTGGTGATAATGTTCCCCTTTAACTTAAGAATATTTTTCAACATATTGAGCAAAAAGATCTAATTTTTTTTTCTACCAAGAAAAGTGCACTTGTTATTAGTGAGAATATACTTATTTTAAGGTATTTTTGGGTTCATTGAGGTTAGCTAATTTTGCTTGTTTTGGAAAGTCTTGACAAGTCGAATTTTCTTGTTCTATTGGCAGATAATTTTGCTTACCTACTCAGTGGCCTAGTGGTTAGAGTGTCCGCCCTGAGATCGGTAGGTTGTGAGTTCAAACCCCGGCCGAGTCATACCAAAGACTATAAAAATGGGACCCATTACCTCCCTGCTTGGCACTCAGCATCAAGGGTTGGAATTGGGGGTTAAATCACCAAAATGATTCCCGGGCGCGGCCACCGCTGCTGCCCACTGCTCCCCTCACCTCCCAGGGGGTGATCAAGGGTGATGGGTCAAATGCAGAGAATAATCTTGTCACACCTAGTGTGTGTGTGACAATCATTGGTACTTTAACTTTAACTTTTAACTTAGTTCAAATAAAATACTCCTAATTTTTGTATTTTTTTTTTCTTGTTTTTGAACACTGACTTTTTGCAGTGTATCTGTGTTGGCCCTGCGATGAGGTGGCGACTTGTCCAGGGTGTACCCCGCCTTCCGTCCGAATGCAGCTGAGAGAGGCTCCAGCACCCCCCGCCACCCCGAAAGGGACAAGTGGTAGGAAATGGATGGAAGTTTGAGACCAAGCAGAAGTTAGTGTGTCAACAATAGTATGAGCTCGCTGCTATCAACGGGCAGCTAAAATAGTCTGTCTGCGTTAGCGCTTGTAAAAACAATATCACTCATATTTGGTTAATTTCCAAGTCACGACATGTAAATGGAGTATTGTTGGTGCTTTTTGGATGTTTTTAGAGATTATAATGAGGGGACCCTCCATCTGTTGACTCAATTAATAGCTATTTACTTACCATTTTGAAGGCTTAAAAAAGCCAAGTGTGTGTGTTCTTGTTTTACATAAGGATTGACGCACTATTAACGCACTTCCACGATATTAATACGAGTTCTCGGTCACGCTTTCATCAGCTGATGTCTCAACTGACTCCTTCTTGCAGTCAGATGTCACTCGTGGCTGCTCTGCGCGGCGCGTCCGCCCTACATAAACGTGCACGTGGTTCCTGCCCGCACCGCTCTCTACCCCGAGGGGAAAAGGGCTGGCCGGCAAGGCAAAAAAACCCCCAACGCTTTAAGAAGAAAGCCACGTTACCTTTGGTGTGTGCGTGACTCAGGCCAGCTCCTGCAGCAGCTCGGCACGATCCAATCAGCCTGCAGATACACAAATTGTCAAAATGATTCGTGTTCAAAAGGACAACCACAACAAAAAGACGAGGTTTGTTGTTTTGAAGTGAAAGTGTAGCCACACCTCCACTAGCAGCTGGAAAATGTACGGCGAATGCAATGACGAGTAAAAAAAAAACAGAAAAAGTAAAATAATATTTCTTCAGTCACTTTTTTATGGTCAAATTGGGCCTCGATTCGGGTACCAATTTTGGGTACTTAAGTGTTTTAATAACTATTGTTTTGGGTAACAAATGACATTTAAAAATGAGCTGATTAAGTTGTTGTATATTATCTCGTTTGCAAGTATGACATGAAGTTAGGTGGCAGCGGTGTAGAGTTTAGGGTGTGTTGAGGACAGCCACTTTGGTCTTTGTTCTGTTGCGCCCTAAAAAGTGTTAACACTCTAAGTCAGTGGTTCTTAACCTGGGTTCGATCGAAACCTAGGGGTTCGGTGAGTCGGGCTCAGGGGTTCGGCGGAGGTCAAGACACACCCGACTCATCGTGTAAATAAAAACGTCTCCCTATCGGCGTATTACGGATACGGCAACAGCAGATGTCACACTGATTTGCAGGTGTGTAATTTGTTGTGAGTTTATGCACTGTGTTGGTTTTGTTCTTTGAACAAGGTGATGTTCATGCACGGTTCATTTTGTGCACCAGTAAAAAAACATGGTAACACTTTAGTATGGGGAACATATTCACCATTAATTAGTTGCTTATTAACATGCAAATTAGTAACATATTGGCTCTTAACTAGTCATTATTAAGTACTTATTAATGCCTTATTCGGCATGGTCTTATTATAACCCTAACACTCAAACCCTGGCCCTAACCCTAACCAAATAACTCTAAATTAAGTCTTTGTTACTTAGAATATGTTCCCCATACTAAAGTGTTACCAAAAACATATAACTGTCTTGATTTTGAAAAAAAAAACATTTTATTTTTCACTAAAGAAGGGTTCGGTGAATGCGCATATAAAACTGGTGGGGTTCGGTACCTCCAACAAGGTTAAGAACCACTGCTCTAAGTATTGTACTTATTGATGGTAACGTGCGTCTTAGTAGTAGTGTTCATCAACACATTCGGAGGAGTTGAAATTGCCATGTAAATTCGGTAACGCTAATCAGTCAATGTATTTTAGCATCAAGCTAGCGCATTACTTACACTGTAGCAATAATTGGAGACTTAAATAGGTCAATAATTTTTAACATTGATTTTGATGTTTTTTTTTTTTTTTTTAAAGCAATGACGATTTTAAAAAATCCCACAAAAATGATTGAGGATCCATAAAGGCCCTACTAATAAAAGCATTAAAAAAAGAGTCATACATTTTTATTTTTTTTTACTTTCAAAGTTTACATCGCTACTTCAGATCTATCTATTCGTCAATTACATGTTTTTATTGTTTTTTGATGTTTGTTTGTTTTATGCCCTTTTTGTCAAAAAACAAAAATGTAGTTTTTTTTATATGGTAAACACACAAAATGTGCAATATTTTCCCCAAAACATATTTCAAATTGTAATTTTTGATGTAAAGTAATTTGAGCTCTTAATAGGTCAATAATTCATAACATCGATTTTAATTCATTATTATTTTTTGAGCAATGACATTTTAAAATATTATTATTATTATTATTAAAATAAACAATGCAACTATTTATCATTACATTTAACCTATTTGTTCTTTTATTCCACTTTTCTTTTCTTTTTTAAATAGTTTTTTTTTAAATGAGCTGCGGCCGCAAATGGCGAGGAAGCAGGTGGCACTGGTGTGTGTTTCTGTATTGTGTGTGTGTGTGTGTGTGTGTGTGTGTGTGTGTGTGTGTGTGTGTGTGTGTGTGTGTGGATGGCCTAAAAATAACCGACCAGCTCCGACATTTAAAGCGATTGTTGCATAGAAGCGTCTTTAATGCGGCGTCGTAACACAAACAAAGCAAATGTCAAAGGAGCGATGGAGGGTGGAGTCGCTGACTTGTGTCCACGCCTCTGACCCATTGCTACTACAAACTCATGGCTACCATAACGTGTCCCAAAAACTGCATTAGGCCTTAATTATAGGGGTTCCCCATAATTAAAACCTTAATTATAATTATAGGGGTTCCCCGTACTAGTTTACCCCACTTCCGATACCAATATTGCAGCCTTGACTGTAGGCCAATACTGATGTGATACGATACCAGCACAAATGATACTATTTTGTAGATAGGGGTGTTGGAAATGAATACAAATGTTTGAGCAGAGTATACATACACTTTTTCCCTATGCTTTGAACCCCGCGGCTTATAAAACTGTGCGGTTAATTTATAGGCTTTTATTCGCTGATCGCCGTAGTGCAATTGTTTTAATTTTTTTAACTAAGCAAAAACACTGAAAATATGTGTTATTGTTTGTGCTATGGCATCATATTTTGGACAAATGTGCTCATTGCTGCAGTGTCCTTCCATTTAGTGCTAAAGAGCCCCTCAATCTTCATTTGTTTACTTACTACTAAAAGATAAGTTGTCTAGTATGTTCACTATTTTATTTAAGGACTACATTGCAATAAGAAACATATGTTGGATGTACCCTAAGATTTTTTGTTCAAATAAAGACAATAATTATATTTTTTGTGGTCCACTTTATTTAGAAAAGTATTTTTTGTGGTCCACGTTATTTAGAAAAGTATCAAAATACATTTTGGTACCAGTACCAAAATATTGGTATGGAGACAAATAGACATGTCCGATAATATCGGACTGCCGATATTATCGGCCGATAAATGCTTTAAAATGTAATATTATCGATATCGTTTCAAAAAGTAAAATGCATGACTTTTTAAAACGCCACTATACGGAGTGGTACACGGACGTAGGGAGAAGTACAGAGCGCCACTAAACCTTAAAGGCACTGCCTTTGCGTGCTGGCCCAGTCACATAATATCTACGGCTTTTCACACACACAAGTGCACTTGGTCAACAGCCATACAGGTCACACTGAGGGTAGCTGTATAAACTTTAACACTGTTACAAATATGCGCCACACTGTGAACCCACACCAAACAAGAATGACAAACACATTTTGGGAGAACATCCGCACCGTAACACAACATAAACACGACAGAACAAATACCCAGAACCCCTTGCAGCACTAACTCTTCCAGGACGCTACAATATACACCCCCCGCTAACCCCCCCCCCCTCCTCCCCACCACCTCAACCTCCTCATGCTCTCTCAGGGAGAGCCTGTCCCAAATTCCAAGCTGCTGTTTTGAGGCATGTTAAAAAAAATAATGCACTTTGTGGCGTCAATAATAAATATGGCAGTGCCATGTTGGCATTTTTTTCCCCATAACTTGAGTTGATTTATTTTGGAAAACCTTGTTACATTGTTTAATGCATCCAGCGGGGCATCACAACAAAGTTAGTTAATTCCACGACTGTATATATCGGCATCGGTTGATATCGGAATCGGTAATTAAGAGTTGGACAATATTGAATATCGGCAAAAAAGCCATTATCGGACATCTCTAGAGACAACCCTACTTCATATTGTTACATCCTTATGACTTCAGTTCTATGCTGGAAAATGCTGCTTGACTAGCATTTAGTCCAGGACTGAGATGGTTAGTTTGCTGATGAAGACAACAGGAGCGTCTCCGCGTTTCCTTTCCGGATGTGCTCCCTCCGCCAGAACCTGCGAGGTACCCGCAAAGACTTTTCCGAGGCCTCCCATAACCTCTCCACACACCTGTTTTTGGACTTAACTCACACCAATGAAGCAGGTTCCGGGTGACACGAGTCCAAGCAGCTGCCTCCAGCGTTAAGAAGCAATCTCCTCAGATTTCTAAACCTTCCTCCTGGATCCTCAACGGAATTCCCTTGAGAACGTTGGACCACCACCACCACCACCCCCACTGCCTCAGGACTGGGCCGCAGCTTTTCAGATCAGTTTCCAGTTTGTCCTTTGCTGACTCAGCAGAAATCAAGAACACTTCATTGAACCGTCGCAACTCATTTGTGTCAAAAAGTCATCCAGGCATGAAAACTGGATGAGTTTTTTTGGACAAACTTTTCGGACATGTGGAGTCGGGCAAACAGAGAAGACGACGTCCCATCGCGTCAAGCGCAAGTCACATGCCTGATCTCATACGACACTCGCATGTCAGGGCCTCCCAATTTTATTTTCTTCTTCTTCTTTGTCGGAAGTTGCAAAGCAAGGTTGGTTGCATGAACAAAGGTACTCGCTCTCTGGGAACTAAGCAAAACCGGAAGTGATCACTGATCAGCGGGCGTGACGATACCAAAATACTTTTCAAAATAAAGGGCACCACAAAAACAGTACAGACTATCAAGTTTGGTTGCACCATCGTGTTGTCTGGCGGTTAATTCTCTGCATGGAGTGAGAAGAGAAAGTGGAGAAATTGTGGATAAAAGAGGAAAAGTCACCTGGACAGTATGGTTGTTTTTTTTCTTGTTTTTTTTTTTTAAAGGGACCATAGTCAGACCAATGTGGTCTGTAAATGACGTACCACTAATACCACACTACCTTAGCCGCGCTCACCCTTTACAACACAGCTGTAACTTCCTGACACTAAACCTGCAGAAAATAGTTCTCATGTTTCGCTATGTTTACATTTTCACACTTTGCACAGTTTTCTTACGCTTTATTAAATATTTCTTACATATTCCTTATTTTTGCACCTTCATTAAAAAATAAAAATTATTGTTAAGTCAATTTTGTTTACATTGATTGTTTTCCATGCTTGTGTTGACATTTCCTTTCTGTCTTGATAGCTGAGGGATTATAATAAAAGGGGGGTTACATTTAAAAAAAAATAAAAAAAAATTACATTTAATTTATTTTTCTTTTGGTCCTTATTCGATAGGTCATAAAAATATCAATACTTATCGATACCGACCGATCTAAAACACTTATATCATAATACAGTGATTAGCCATATCACCACATGATCAGTACTGGACCTGTTGGGAAAGCAGTTCAATGGACACCATTTTATATTATTATTATTATCATTATTATTGTGTTTCATGGTTTCATCTAGGACAGTGATTTGCCAAAAATTTGATTCATTATTAAATTACAGTATTATATTTTCCTATATTCAAACAATGTGTTACTGTTCAAACTGTGTGTAATGGTAGTGGCCAAAAATATTAAATATACGTGTTAAATAAAACCTCTTCTTTTTTTTTTAATGAATACTTAGGTCTACTACACTACTGTATTTTAATGTCGTCATTATGGTGGTACTTAATGAATACTTAGGTCTACTACACTACGGTATTTTAATGTTGTCATTATGGTGGTACTAATGAATACTTATGTCTAATAAATAAATGATAAATGGGTTGTACTTGTATAGCGCTTTTCTACCTTCAAGGTACTCAAAGCGCTTTGACACTACTTCCACATTTACCCATTCACACACACATTCACACACTGATGGAGGGAGCTGCCATGCAAGGTGCATACTACACTACTGTATTTTAATGTCATTATGGTGGTACTTAATGAATACTTAGGCCTACTACACTACTGTATTTTAATGTCGTCATTATGGTGGTACTTAATGAATACTTAGGTCTACTACATTATGGTATTTTAATGTTGTCATTATGGTGGTACTTAATGACTACTTAGGTCTACTACACTACTGTATTTTAATGTTGTCATTATGGTGGTACTTAATGAATACTTAGACCTACTACGCTACTGTATTTTAATGTTGTCATTATGGTGGTACTTAATGATTACTTAGGTCTACTACACTACTGTATTTTAATGTCATTATGGTGGTACTTAATGATTACTTAGGTCTACACTACTGTATTTTAATGTCATTATGGTGGTACTTGGAGAGTTGAGTATTTTCTGAGGTGGTACTTGGTGAAAGAAGTTTGATAACCACTGCTCTGGGAAATGTTCCACTTTCATGATCTTGTGAAACTTTCACAATGGTCCTCCCAACCCAAAAAAAACGATGACTCAAAATTACAAGAAAGTAAACGGAAAGAACAAAAAGTGCTTATGTTTGCATATTTTCTTTGGTGACTGAAATGTCACATTTTCTGTTTGCAGGCTTTGTGTGTTTTTTATTATTCTAATCAGTTACACGTATTTACTGTGAGTTATGGACTATAAGCTGCTACTTGTTTCCTACGCTTTGAACCCGGCTGTTTATAAGACGGGGCGGCTAATTTATGAATATGTCTTCAGTGACAACAATAATAAAAATCATTTTACATTAAAAAAAACAACAACAAGCAGAAACACTGACAGGAACGCCATCTTTAGAATGAATTTTTTCACTGCAGGTGCTGCAGTGTCCTTCCATTTATCAGAAGTGCTTTTTTTCCCCTTCCAACCAGAGTGCTGTTCAGTCTTCTAGCCGTCCATAACATTACTACTCGTATGGATTCTTCATTCATCACTCCAAGCAACTTTTGGAGGTTTTAATGCTCCCCTCACCTCCCAGGGGGGTGAACAAGGTGATGGGTCAAATGCAGAGGACAAATTTCACCACACCTGGTGTGTGTGTGACAATCATTGGTACTTTAACTTTAACTTTACAATATTAACTACAAGTCTTACATGTGTGATGTCTGTAGGAGTGTTTTCATGTATTTGTATGCGCTTTCGTAATGTAATCAAACTAGCGTTGTTAGCATTAGCTAATATGCTAACACGTTTACCAGTGTCTGTGTTAGTATTATTAACTTACAACTGCATTCTTTTTGTATTGTTTCAGTAAATTCACCAAAACGTCACCGTGGAGTTATTGTGTCTGTTTAGCTGATTGGAGAGCTGGCTTGCGCAGCTGGTGGGTCCATGACGATGACTTCTATTTTGTTTGATCAACCATTTTACTGCCCTGTTTGACACAATTTGGAAAGAATTAAGGTATGTAAATAAACATTTACAGAATCTTTCTGTGAAAATAACTACTTTCACAACGCATTTATCTACAGCTTATAGTCTGCAGCTATTTTTTTTTCTTCTAAAATTTAGTGGGTGCGCCTAATAGTCTGGAAAATGCTGTACTATATCGATAAGATCAACCCCTTGCAGGTACGTATCACTACTACATATATATTATTTATACTATATCTTTATTTACATCAAACCTCTGTATTAGCCGTGTCCTGATACAACTTTTTTATAGCGGTATTGCCACAATATTTTAATGCTACTTTTAAATGTTAGAAATGGTTCATTCAAGCGAAATGAGTCAAACAGAGTACAATGGTAGGTATGAAAAATCATTTGGGATGGACTTTTGCCGTCTTTAAATTGAAGTGGCAACACTTAGTAGCCACAATACAGTAAGTTGGATGATGCGGACACGTTTGTTACTGGATACTTTCTAATATACTTCTGCCTTGGAGACTTTGTATGCGTAAGTAATATGCAATTATACTGATTTGATACTTGTTTATGTTGACAACTTTTACACTAAAATACTGTTTGATTATTACTACTACGTATGTCTAGCTTGTATGCTATTGTGTGCTTAGCTGCTGAGTAGCTGCTAGTAGCCTACAGCCTCGCATGTTTACATTTTGTAAATGACTTGACGAAAATAGAAGAAATGGTGTGCTTATTGGAGGACATTCAGATGTTAACTGGCTGCCCGGCGTTGCACAAGTGAAGAGTGTGTCGGACATTTTCCATGCCAAGCCATGTCTTCCTCCTCCTTTTCAGACATGTTGCTACCATTATCGACCACGGCCATTATTAGACGCGCACTTCCGCTACACTTGTATTTAATCTGCATTTTGCATGGCTGTGCAGGACTTTTCATGGTACCACTGCTCCCTTTGAACAAAGATGGCAACATTGCGAAACTTCACCCCATTCACATCTCGCAAATATTTGTATAGTTGAGCCTTTCATGTGGATGTGATTAAATATGTCGATTCCAAGGCTTGGCTGGAGTGCAGTGCAGTCGCTGGGCCGCGACATCGGGTGTCCTTATTTTCCAGGGTTAGCAAAGTGTTATGCTGAGGTTTGGAAACGTCGGCCTGGATGATTCCTGCGTTGTGTTCAAGTGCAAACGACTGTAAGGCGTTAAACATTCTTGCATTCTTTCACACACTGAAAGCCTGGGGAAATCTCATTAAGTGGGATTTGCAGAGTTATTACAGCACTTTCTACCCCGATAAGGAATCGAAATGGTGTCTGTCGAGTATCAAGTCGTTCGGTCAGGTTTACGCAAAAAGACCAATTGATGCAAACTTCCAACGTGTTGGAGAATAAATCATAAAAGAAGGCGGCAATAGTAAATGACAACATATGAGGCACACAAAACCGGATTTTTCTGCCCTCAAGTGACACACATCGGATTTATTTTGTCCGTCTAAACCAGGCCTGGGCAATTATTTTGACTCGGGGGCCAAATTTAGAGAAAAAATGTGTCTGGGGGCCAGTATATCTATCTATCTATCTATCTATGTATGTATACACAACATCTGCTATACTGTATGTGTGCTTGGGTCCTATTATTAAAGGGGAACATTATCACCAGACCTATGTAAGCGTCAATATATACCTTGATGTTGCAGAAAAAAGACCATATATTTTTTTAACCGATTTCCGAACTCTAAATGGGTGAATTTTGGCGAATTAAATGCCTTTCTAATATTCGCTCTCGGAGCGATGACGAAGCAATCTGCCATTTTCTCAAACATCGAGTCAAATCAGCTCTGTTATTTTCCGTTTTTTCGACTGTTTTCCGTACTTTGGAGACATCATGCCTCGTCGGTGTGTTGTCAGAGGGTGTAACAACACGAACAGGGACGGATTCAAGTTGCACCAGTGGCCCAAAGATGCGAAAGTGGCAAGAAATTGGACGTTTGTTCCGCACACTTTACCGACGAAAGCTATGCTACGACAGAAATGGCAAGAATGTGTGGATATCCTGCGACACTCAAAGCAGATGCATTTCCAACGATAAAGTCAAAGAAATCTGCCGCCAGACCCCCATTGAATCTGCCAGAGTGTGTGAGCAATTCAGGGACAAAGGACCTCGGTAGCACGGCAAGCAATGGCGGCAGTTTGTTCCAGCAGACGAGCGAGCTAAACCCCCTGGATGTCTTGGCTCACACCGTCCCTTATGCCACCGAAGATGATCAAGAGAAGAATATCGACCCTAGCTTCCCTGGCCTGCTGATATCAACTCCAAAACTGGACGGATCAGCTTTCAGGAAAAGAGCGCGGATGAGGGCATGTCTACAGAATATATTAATTGATGAAAATTGGGCTGTCTGCACTCTCAAAGTGCATGTTGTTGCCAAATGTATTTCATATGCTGTAAACCTAGTTCATAGTTGTTAGTTTCCTTTAATGCCAAATAAACACATACCAATCGTTGGTTAGAAGGCGATCGCCGAATTCGTCCTCGCTTTCTCCCGTGTCGCTGGCTGTCGTGTCGTCATTTTCGCTTGCATACGGTTCAAACCGATATGGCTCAATAGCTTCAGTTTCTTCTTCAATTTCGTTTTCGCTACCTGCCTCCACACTACAACCATCCGTTTCAATACATGCGTAATCTGTTGAATCGCTTAAGCCGCTGAAATCCGAGTCTGAATCCGAGCTAATGTCGCTATAGCTTGCTGTTCTTTCCGCCATGTTTGTTTGTGTTGGCATCACTATGTGACGTCACAGGAAAATGGACGGGTGTATATAACGATGGTTAAAATCAGGCACTTTGAAGCTTTTTTTAGGGATATTGCATGATGGGTAAAATTTTGAAAAAAACTTCGAAAAATATAATAAGCCACTGGGAACTGATTTTTAATGGTTTTAACCCTCCTGAAATTGTGATAATGTTCCCCTTTAAGAACACTAATACAAAACCTCACAATAATGTCTGATTGAATGCTAAGAACGTTATGACAGACCGCCTTGAAACACGGAATGGAATTTTTTTTTTTTTTTTTACTGACTGAGACACCCAGAATGTACATGAAAACAAAGAATGTGGTATTTACAATATTGACTATGAACGATAAAACACTGAAAATTGACAACAAAAGAACGTCACACACCCCCTCCATCCACATATTTTACAATTAAGGGAAACGCAACAAACAGTGAAATATGAACGCGAAGGGTAAAAAAAAACAAAAAACACCCACGATATGATATATCTGATGTATCACTATGCTTTAGAACTTTATTGTAAAAATCTCCTTCCGCATCTGTCCCTGACACCCACATTGTCAGGCTGGCCGCGCTGGAAACACTCTGTGGAAACGCTCCCCACCCACACTGCTTGGTGCCTCGTCGGAGCTGCTGTGACTTACATTACCATAGTAACTAATTAGATGACCATAGTAACTAATTAGATGACCATAGTAACTAGTATATCATACAAAAGCACAGATTCCAACCATTGAAAGACTTAGTATAGTTGAAGACTTACGGTCATTAGAAAACATCACTGCACATCATAATGGCAGCTACACTTTCCATCCTAAAGATCTAGAACAATTATTTAGGAATGTCCGGCGGGCCAGATTGAAAAGCTTAACGGGCCGCATGTGGCCCCCGGGTCTTAATTTGCCCAGGTCTGGTCTAAACGCCATAAAGTGCTTCAAATCCGATCTTATCGCGTCAGATTCGGGCCACATCGGGAGTAGTCCGAATCTGATCTTTTCAAATGTGACTTTAGTCCAAACGCAAATGCAACCCGACTTTTTTGTCAGCTTTAGGCGAGCTACGTCACTCGTGAGCGCGAGGTAAGACGCAGACCGCGAGCAGGAGTAAGTGGTTCATTCTTCACAACATCCGGTTTCAGTGAGCCAAATCTTTTGTCGGCGGCCACATTTTCGGTGCATCACTAGTCAATGGTACTATACGTGCCAGGGCTGGGCCGATAAAACGATATCAATATATATTGCGACAGACATGTCATCAATATCGATATAACATGCGTTTCATAAATATATTTTTTTTGGTCGGAATGAAGCATGCTGAGTCTGCAAAACAGCAAGTGGCCAGTCAGCAATGGGCGGGACACGCTAAACAGCCAATCGTGCAACAGTGTCAAATATCACGTTTGGTTGCGGCCCCTCGCTGCCCCGCTGTCGCGTCTGTGCACGGAGTGAGAAGAGAAACTAAAGATGAAGCAAAGAAATTGTGGATTTTTACCTCGACAGCATGGCAGTTTAAAAAAAAAAATTGTCCAAACGCACCATAATCTTTTTTTTTCAACCCACGTCCGTTTCCGAACAGAAACAACAGATAGGAACTAGAGTGCAGCAATGTAAAACTAAAATAAATATATATATATATATATATATATATATATATATATATATATATATATAACAAATGTGCTACTTTAAAACAATACTTTGGTCCAATAATACTTAAATAATAATGACTGCATAACATGTATTCGTTTCCACACTTAATTAAAAATAACAGACCAAATTAGATGTGACACAGATCACCTAACTTCCTGGCACTAAACCTGCAGAAAATAGTTCTTCTCGTTCACATTTTCACACTTTGCACTATTTTCTTACACTTTATGAAGCATTTCTTACATATTGCTTCATTTTGAAAGCTTATTGTTAAATGTTCAATGTGATTTTACTATTTTGTTGACATTGTTTGAGTGTTTTCCATGTTTGTGTTGACATTTCCTTTCTGCCTTGATAGCTGAGGGATTATAATCAGACCGTAGGTCATAAAACATTTCAATAATTATCGATATAATCGTATCTACAATCCTTACTGCATAACAAAAATTCCCTTCCACAGTTAAATAAGAAGAACAGGGCAAATTAATGTTACACAGACGTTATTTCCTAACACTAAACCTGCAGAAAAAAGATCTTCTCAGGTTTCTCTGTTTAAATTTTCACACTTTGCACTATTTTCTTACACTTTATGAAGCATTTATTACATATTACTTATTTGTTAAGCGTTTATTGTGATTTTAACATTTTGTTTGAGTGTTTAACATGCCTGTGTTGCCATTTCCTTTCTGCCTTGACACTTGAGGGGATTATAATCAGAGCAGGATTACATTTCAAATGAAAATATTGACATTGAATATTTTTTTCTCCAGGTCAGTGTTTTCCATAGGTCATAAAAAAATATCAGATATTGATCAATATAAAAAACCTATATTGTGATACTGTTTTCAGCCATATCGCCCAGCCCTAATACGTAATCTATAAATATATACTTTGATTCGGAAGACATAGCGATTGCTTACTTGTTAGGTACATTGCGTAAGTTGTTTACATAAATGAAATGAAAAATAAAGCTACCGTAGATCCACGCGGATGTCTGTGTTGTATCTTCTTAACAGCCATAAAAAGATTAGAAATCACTTTATACATCCATTCATACATTATATTAATTTATTTTCACGTCAAAAAAACCCCCACTCATTTTTAAAAGTGTGGCGACTTGTATTTTATTTTGTAGTAGTAGTAGTAGCGACTTCCTTGTTCATTTACAGAATCCGGTCAACTTCCTTTGTTCTTACTTTATTGAACTGCACACGCAAGTGACTTCGGGGCCACATCGGGGCCAGTGAGCTGATAAAGATCACATTTTACTTCAAAAAATCCAATTTGGGCCTCTTTGACCAAATCCAAGGAAGTGGACTCAAGTGACACGACTCGTGAACAAAACTTTTTCATACCAACATTGTCACAATATTTTAATGCTACTTTTAAATGATATGTAGTGTGAAATGTTAGAAAATGGTTTATTCAGGTGAAATGAGTCAAACAGAGAACAATGGTAGGTATGAAAAAGCATTTGGGATGGACTTTTGCTGTCTTTAAATTGAAGTGGTGACACTTAGTGGCCACAACAAAGTAAGCTGGATAATGCGGACACGTTTGTTACTGGATACTTTCTAATACACTTCTGCCTTGGAGACTTTGTAAACGTAAGTAATATGCAACTATACTGATTTGATACTTGTTTATGTTGACAACTTTCACACTAAAATACTGTTCAATTATTACTACTACGTATGTCTAGCTTGTGTGCTATTGTGTGCTCAGCTGTTGTGTAGCTGCTAGTAGTCTACAGCCTCGCATGTTTACCTTTTGTAAATGACTTGACGAAAATAGAAGAAGTGGTGTGCTTATTGGAGGACATTCGGATGTTAAAAGGGAACATTATCACCAGACCTATGTAAGCGTCAATATATACCTTGATGTTGCAGAAAAAAGACCATATATTTTTTCAAGCGATTTCCGAACTTTAAATGGGTGAATTTTGGCGAATTAAACGCCTTTCTATTATTCGCTCTCGGAGCGATGACGAAGCAATCTGCCATTTTCTCAAACATCGAGTCAAATCAGCTCTGTTATTTTCCGTTTTTTCGACTGTTTTCCGTACTTTGGAGACATCATGCCTCGTCGGTGTGTTGTCAGAGGGTGTAACAACACGAACAGGGACGGATTCAAGTTGCACCAGTGGCCCAAAGATGCGAAAGTGGCAAGAAATTGGACGTTTGTTCCGCACACTTTACCGACGAAAGCTATGCTACGACAAAGATGTCAAGAATGTGTGGATATCCTGCAACACTCAAAGCAGATGCATTTCCAACGATAAAGTCAAAGAAATCTGCCGCCAGACCCCCATTGAATCTGCCGGAGTGTGTGAGCAATTCAGGGACAAAGGACCTCGGTAGCACGGCAAGCAATGGCGGCAGTTTGTTCCCGCAGACGAGCGAGCTAAACCCCCTGGATGTCTTGGCTCACACCGTCCCTTATGCCACCGAAGGTGATCAAGAGAAGAATATCGACCCGAGCTTCCCTGGCCTGCTGACATCAACTCCAAAACTGGACGTATCAGCTTTCAGGAAAAGAGAGCGGATGAGGGCATGTCTACAGAATATATTAATTGATGAAAATTGGACTGTCAGCACTCTCAAAGTGCATGTTGTTGCCAAATGTATTTCATATGCTGTAAACCTAGTTCATAGTTGTTAGTTTCCTTTAATGCCAAACAAACACATACCAATCGTTGGTTAGAAGGCGATCGCCGAATTCGTCCTCGCTTTGTCCCGTGTCGCTGGCTGTCGTGTCGTTTTCGTCGGTTTCGCTTGCATACGGTTCAAACCGATATGGCTCAACAGCTTCAGTTTCTTCTTCAATTTCGTTTTCGCTACCTGCCTCCACACTACAACCATCCGTTTCAATACATGCGTAATCTGTTGAATCGCTTAAGCCGCTGAAATCCGAGTCTGAATCCGAGCTAATGTCGCTATAAACTTGCTGTTCTATCCGCCATGTTTGTTTGTATCGGCATCACTGTGTGACGTCACAGGAAAATGGACGGGTGTATATAACGATGGTTAAAATCAGGCACTTTGAAGCTTTTTTTAGGGATATTGCGTGATAGGTAAAATTTTGAAAAAAAATTCAAAAAATATAATAAGCCACTGGGAACTGATTTTTAATGGTTTTAACAATTCTGAAATTGTGATAATGTTCCCCTTTAACTGGCAGCCCGGTGTTGCACAAGTGAAGAGTGTGTTGGATATTTTCCATGCTTCCTCCTTTTCGGACATGTTGTTACCATTATCGACCATGGCCATTATTAGACGTGCACTTTCGCTACACTTGTATTTAATCGGCATTTTGCATGGCTGTGCAGGACTTTTCATGGTACTACTGCTCCTTGTATTTTATTTTGTAGTAGCGAGTTGCTTGTTCATTTACAGATTCCGGTCAACTTCCTTAGTTCTTACTTCAACGAACTGCGCACCAAGGTGATGTCAAGGCCACATTGGGGCCACATTGGGGCCAGTAAGCATTTACACTGGAGTCTGATAAAGATCACATTTTACTTTTAAAAATCAAGATTTCGAAAAAATCAGATTTGGGCCACTTTGACCAAATCCAAGGAAGTGGACTCAAGTGACACGACTCCTGAATGAATATGCAGTTTAATAAAAAAAAAAAAAAAAAGAATAATACAGTTCAAACAAGTTTGTGTACACAAATGTTTCAAAAGAAGAGAGGAAGAGGAATGGTGGAGAAAAAGTGTGTCATCTGCTCAACACATTTGACTATTTGTGAATGTCTGTCTGGGGGATGTTCACTGACCGGCACATGAGTGGGAAATATGAGTTCAATTCAGCCTAGGGGATACACACCACGTTTCAATGTGTGTGTGTGTGTTTGTGTGTGTGTGAGTGTAACTGAGAAGCTTAAACACGGAGATGGTGGTGGACGCCCCCTCCCCCTACCCATTACCCCCAGCCAAACGCACCTTATTTAGGCCAGCTAGCGAGACAGTTTAGTCTAGCGGCAGCTGAAGGCCGCGGACGCAAACCCACATTTTTAGGCGTGATGACGACATCCGTGAAGTCGAGTGGGTTCAAAAACCATGTCCTCATCTCCACTGTGACGTAAGCCACCGTTATGTCCGGTAATTGGGGGTAACCTGATACAATACATATTACTTTATGAACCTAATATTACTTGAAACATTGTAGTGTGGAATGTTAGAAAAGGTATGATCAACTGGAATGTATGAAAAACACTAACCTGTCTGGAATGGACTTACGCTGTCTTCAGATTGAAGTGGAGTGGCAATTTTTTTTTTGGGTGACAATGATACAAGTTGAATGATGCGGACACGTTTCTTACTGGATACTTTACGTCCGCATGGGGACTTTGCTTGTGTTAGTAATATGCAACTATAATTATTTGATATTTGTTTATAATGACAAATGTGCACTGCAATATTGTTCAATGATTATTACGTGTGTCTAGCTTGTGTGCTTAGCTGTTGTGTAGCTGCTTGCTCCGAGTAACCTATAACCTAGCATGTTTACTTTTTTAATTACTTGACCAAAATACAGTACAAAACCGGTAGTTATGAGATACTAGGAGCTACTGTAGTTGCATAGTACTTACACATACAAAGTCTCCAAGGCAGAAGTATCCAGTGACAAACGTGTCCGCATCATTCAACCTAACCTTATGAATTGAAAACAGCTACCACTCCACTTCAACTTAAAGACAACATTCCATACAGTAGTTAATAATGAATAGGTTAGTGTTTTTCAGGCCTACCATTGTTCTCTGTTTGACTCCTTTCACGTAATCACACCCTTTCTAACACTACAAAATAATAAAGTATGAATGATTCCTGCTGATGTCGTATTGGACCAATACTCAAGGCTCCAATATCAATATCATATCGAAAGGTGAATCGGGACACACCTTGATGTTACGTGAGCAGAGGGAGTTCCAAGGGGAACTCAAATATCCGACGTGGTCGTTTTTTGTTTGAACTCTTAAAAAAAAAAAATAAAGAACGATGAATCACCCACCCTGGATTCCAACAGATCTCCTAACACGTTAAAATACTCATATAGCAATCGTCCATTGGAACACAAGCAAAACAGGAAGCGAAATTTTCAAAATGAATCACCCAGCCCGGATTCCAAAAGATCTCCTAACCCATTAAAATACTCACACAGCAAGTGGCTATTGGAACTGGGGCTGGGCGATACATCGAGTTTGTAAGATATATCGATGTTTCTAAACAAGATATGAATTAAGAAAATATTGTGATATCGATATAATTTATTTCACGTTAAAATTACCAAATTGTTGTGTTCCTTGTTCTCCCCCGCATCCCCTGCATGGGCTACTAAACCCCTCCCCTTTCTCCTTCCAAGACTTCTAAGAACATCCTTGATTGGTTGGTTGTTTACTATGATGAGTCACGCTGGGCTAGGGACAGGCCAATCAGAGGCAAGATAGGGCGGGTCATTGAACCATGAAGGGAAATCTCAAAGTGTCCGCCTGCAAATATATTTTTTTATCTGAGTTTGATACATTTTGTATTTTTTGCACAGCTATGTTATTAATTTTACGTACAAATAATGTTTTTGTATTTTATTTATGTTACGTAATTCTGTACTACTTAAATAGTTTATTTTCTGTGCTGTTAATACCCATCTTGACTAACTGGGTTAATAAAAGTGCCACTGACTCTTTACAGTACAGTTGTCATTCACTTCAATTTCACGGAATATTGCTCAAAAATGAGTATCTTTATATGTATACTTTCACCGAAAAATATATCGAGATATATATCGAATATCGAGTTTAAGTAAAAATTAGAGATGTCCGATAATGTTTTTTTTGCCGATATTCCGATATTGTCCAACTCTTAATTACCGATTCCGATATCAACTGATACCGATATATACAGTCGTGGAATTAACACATTAGTATGCCTAATTTTGTTGTGATGCCCCGCTGGATGCATTAAACAATGTAACAAGGTTTTCCAAAATAAATCAACTCAAGTTATGGAAAAAAATGCCATCATGGCGATGCCATATTTATTACTGAAGTCACAAAGCGCATTATTTTTTTTAAAATGCGTCAAAACAGCAGCTTGGAATTTGGGACATGCTCTCCCTGAGAGAGCATGAGGAGGTTGAGGCGGGCGGTGTTGGGGGGGATTGAGGTGGGGGGATAAGGGGGTAGCGGGGGGTGTATATTCTAGCGACTCGGAAGAGTTAGTGCTGCATGGGGTTCTGGGTATTTGTTCTGTTGTGTTTATGTTGTGTTACGGTGCGGATGTTCTCCCGAAATGTGTTTGTCATTCTTGTTTGGTGTGGGTTCACAGTGTGGTGTATATTTGTAACAGTGTTAACGTTGTTTATATGGACACCGTCAGTCTGACCTGTATGGCTGTTGACCAAGTATGCTTGCATTCACTTGTGTGTGTGAAAAGCCGTAGATATTATGTGACTAGGCCGGCACGCAAAGGCAGTGGCTTTAAGGTTTATTGGCGCTCTGTACTTCTCCCTACGTCCGTGTACACAGCGGCGTTTTAAAAAGTCATACATTTTACTTTTTGAAACCGATAATTTCCGATATTACATTTTAAAGCATTTATTGGCCGATAAAATATATTGAGATATACTTTTTCGTCCATATCGCCCAGCCCTAATTGGAACACAAACAAAACAAGGAGCAAAATTTTCAAAATGAATCACCCAGCCCGGATTCCAACAGATCTAACACGTTAAAATACTCACATACTGTATGTAGCAAGTGGCCATTTGAACACAAACAAAACAGGAAGCGGAATTTTCAAAGTAAAATGTTTCCAAATAGCAGACTATATATAGCGCACGATCCATTTAAAGTCAGGCAAACGTCTCCATAGCGGGCCGCCACGAGTGAATAAATGTATGGGCAACACTGCAGACACAGCAAAGAAGAACCTTATTGATTTGAAATGCTTCACTCAGGGCATTTTCAAAGTAATGCACCGTGTTAGCGTGCAATGAAACAACGTTAGCAAAAGGCCAGTGCACTATTAGGTTACTGTTGCAGAGCAAGAAGTGGACTTAATGCTGGATGGGTTGCTGGTTTCAATCCCAGAGGAGTGGAGGCTGATGGAGACTTGAACTCACAGAAGTAAGTAGCGGACCACAGATTTTAACGGTAAAAAAACTGGCAGCTCAGTGGCCGGAATACCACCATCAAAATAACTGGTAGCGTTGTTTTTCCATTTAGTGATACACTGTCAAACCACCATATTTAACATTCTAGCTACTGAGCTGAGTTTTTTTTAAACCTAACATTTTTTCCAACAGCTTAGCTTTGCGAACATAAACACTGCAGGGAACGTGATCATGTTTTCTCTCCACGTGGAGAACCCTCATGCTTCCTCCTAGACTAGAGCTCCTAGTGCGGGGGGAACGTACTGTGGGATGAGAGCTGTTTCCAGCTGCCTGCCAGAGACAACATGTGGACCGGAGCAAAGCCAGAACAACCGGACTGAAGAGGGAACAAACAAAAGACGGAAAAAGTGTTTTTTTTTTAACCCCTCCAGTGTGCAGTGTCTTCTAAGTAGATTCGCAAGTATGTGGCAGGAGACAAACTGTGCGTGATGGAGATAATGATTGAATGAGAGAGCGCTGAATCAGCTCAACGCTGTCAGGTTGGCTGTAAAAAGGCCTCAGGTGGAAACGCAAAAGAAGATCACAACATTAACTTAAATAGCAAAACAAAAACCTTCTGAACACTAGGGGGCAGTGCAGAGTTCTGCCCTGGGGAGATCAAACATCTGAACTGGCATAAAAGAGCATACTTGCCAACCCTACCGGATTTTCCGGGAGACTCCCGAAATTCAGCGCCTCTCCCGAAAACCTCCCGGGACAAATTTTCTCCCGAAAATCTCCCGAAATTAAGGCGGACCTGAGTGACGTGTCGACAGCCTGTTTTCACGTCCGCTTTCCCACAATATAAACAGCATGCCTGCCCAATCACGTTATAACTGTAGAATGATCGAGGGCGAGTTATTGGTTTCTTATGTGGGTTTATTGTTAGGCAGTTTCATTAACGTCCTCCCAGCGCGGCAACAACACGCAACTACAACAGTAATGTTTTTGTCTACCGTAAAGCAGTTCGTCTGCCGTAAACAGCAATGTTGTGACACTCTTAAACAGGACAATACTGCCATCTACTGTACATGTATATGTGACATTAACATCTAAGGCATAATGCATCATCAGAGAGGGTGTTCAGCATGGTTAGAAAAATAGTGACAGAGAATAGAACAAGGATGGACAATTCAACCCTTAACTCAACAATGAGTAGATGAGTGTTGTGTGTGTATATGTGTAAATAAATGAACACTGAAATTCAAGTATTTCTCTTATTTATATATATATATATATATATATATATATATATATATATATATATATATAGCTAGAATTCACTTAAAGTCAAGTATTTCTTATATATATATATATATATATATATATATATATATATATATATATATATATATATATATATGAAATACTTGACTTGGTGAATTCTAGCTGTAAATATACTCCTCCCCTCTTAACCACGCCCCCAACCCCGCCCCGACTACGCCCCCCCACCTCCCGAAATCGGAGGTCTCAAGGTTGGCAAGTATGTAAACGAGACTTATAACAATTTGTCTCTTAGAGTGGTCTACAAAAGGTATACCCGCCAGGGTTTGGAACTCGGCTTGGAAAACGTTGTAAAGGCTTTTTTAATTAGGTACACAAGATGGCAGTATAGCGGTAGTTCAGTCAGAGGATGGCCAGCTTGCTTTTAAAGTTGGCCCTTAGTACTAAGTAACTTTTCAACTTTCAGGAAATATATGTAGAACTTTTGCGATGATACATCGAGGTTGAATGACACCTCTGTCACCACCTGAGGGCGTCTGTGTCGCTTTGACTGGCACTTAGTGACTTTGGGGAGGGTGGCAGGAACCCTGCCACACACAAAACTACAAATGTGCTGACTTGTTTAACGGCGTACGTCACTCTCCCTCTCCCCATTCCTTAAAAAAGACAGAAGTCAAAATGTTTTTTCTATACACTGATTTTTTTTTTTACACTGAATCTTTTTAAACTGAATTTTTTTTACACAGATTTTTTTAGACAATTAATTTTTTTAAATTGATTTATTTTTTACACTGATTTCTTTTATAGACTGAATCTTTTACACCGATTTTTTTATACACTGAATTTTTTTAAACTTAATTTTTTTATACAATTATTTTTTTATACACTGAATCTTTTTATACAATTTTTTTTTTATACACTGATTTTTTTTTACACTGAATCTTTTTAAACTGAATTTACTTACACTGTTTTTTTATATACACTGAATTTTTTTTGCACGGAATCTTTTTAAACTGATTTTTTACACTGAATCTTTTTAATACAATTATTTTCTTTATACACAGAATTTTTTTACACTGAATCTTTTTAAATTGATTTTTTTTACACTGATTTTTTTTATAGACTGAATCTTTTACACCGATTTTTTCTACACTGAATTTTTTTAAACTTAATTTTTTTATACAATAATTTTTTTCTACACTGAATCTTTTTAAACTTAATTCTTTTTACATTGATTTTATTATACACTGAATTTTTTTATACAATGTTTTTTTTCTATACACTGATATTTTTTTTTACACTGAATCTTTTTAAACTGAATTTTTTTACACAGATTTTTTATATACACTGAATTTTTTTTAAACTGAATTTTCTTATACACTCAATTTTTTTTACACTGAATCTTTTTAAACTGATTTTTTACACTGAATCTTATACACTGAATTTTAAAAACAGATTTTTTTATTTTTATTAAATTGTCAGCATAATTTGATGTAAAAAAAAAAAATATGTTCACAAAATTCAGTGTCAAAAAAAGCTTTCGAAATAAAGACAATGATTAACCTCTATAGTTGCGTTGTTGGCATTGACAATCGTAACATTACCTCGAGGTAGTTTGGCTGAGTCCGCTCTCAGTACTTGTTTCTCGTGCGACAAAAGATTTGATCTTACGTGAATCGGTAGAGAAAAGTAGAGAATCGGGTACCATCCCTTCTCTCGACTCACAAAAGCTGCTCAGTGTGGGCAGGCAGGCGTGAGGAACACTTTCCATCTCCTCCAGCGTCAGGATCTCCCTGTGGTTTGCGCTGGTGGGCAGAACATGTGTCTGGGAACCAAGCAGAAAGGTACGGCTGCAGAAACCAGAGACTTGTGCGGCGCGTACTTAATCTCAGTCACCCGCAGACTTAACATCTCGAGACCTTGCTTCTGTTCTGGCTCAACAACTCCTCCATAGTTTACACTCTCAGAAGACAAACTGAGGATGAACACACATCATTTTTCAGAGACACACGACGACCTGCAGATGTTCCGTCGTGGCCCAGCTGAAGCTTTGGATGTGTTTGGACAGCTCAGTGTTGACAGAACAGGACTAAGAATGATCCAACTTGCTGCCAACTATGAACACATGTTGAAATCTCCTTGTGTTCTCGCTAAATAAAGGCAGCGGATCGGGTAGTTTGGTGTGATATGTGCATATTGGGGACGTGACGATAAACAGTGTTCATGATAAACTCCTGACAGTTAGTGTAACAGTTTTACATTCAAATGAAAAAACTGTTTGATAAAACGCGCTTCTATAAATTCACGGACCCTTTATGCTGGGGAAGCAAGCTAGCGCGCTAATGGCTGGCTAGCATGAATACAAGGGACGTTAAGGTATTTTCCTATTTAAAAGCAACAAGTGCACAATGCAGGTGTCTAAGACAGGAAGTGTACTCGCCTTAATCATTAAAAAACACCAAATTAAAACACATTTCTAAACACGCAAATAACATTAATATTAAAGAAGAAGAAGAAGAACAAGCAGAAGAATAACAACAACAAGAATAATAAGAAGAAGAAGAAGAACAAGAAAAAGAAGAACAGGAACACAAACAGGAAGAACAAGAAGAACAACAAGAAGAAGAACAACAACAAGAATATTAAGAAGAAGAAGAAGAAGAAAAAGAAGAACAAGAACAAGAACAAGAAAAAGAAGAACAGGAAGAACAAGCACAGGAAGAACAAGAAGAACAAGAACAAAAACAAGAAGAACAAGAACAAAAACAAGAAGAACAAGAAGTACAAGAAGAAGAAGAAGAAGAACACAAAGAAGAAGAAGAAGAAGAAAAAGAAAAAGAAGAAAAAGAAAAAGAAAAAGAAAAAGAAGAAGAAATCATTAAAAAGTCTTAATTAAAAAACACCAAATTAAGACACGTTTTTAAACACGCAAATAACATTAATATGGAAGAAGAAGAACAACAAGAAGAATAACAACAAGAATACTAATAATAAGAAGAACAAGAACAAGAAGAATGACAATAAGAACAAGAACAACAACATAAAGAATAACAAGAATACTAATAATAATAATAAGAAGAAGAACAAGAAGAACAAGAAGAACAAGAAGAACAAGAAGAATAACAATAAGAACAAGAACAACAACAAGAATAACAAGAATATTAATAAGAAGAACAACAAGAAAAAGAAGGAGAACAAGAAGAAGGAGAATAACAAGAAGAACAAGAACAACAAGAAGAACAAGAAGTACAAGAAGAAGAAGAACAAGAAGAACACAAAGAAGAAGAAGGAGAAGAACGAGAACAAAAAGGGGAAGAAGAACAAGAACAGGAAGAAGAACAACAAGAACAGGAAGAAGAACTGGAAAAACAAGAACAAGAACAGGAAGAAAAAGAACACGAAGAAGAAGAAGAACACGAAGAAGAAGAAGAAAAAGAACAAGAAGAAGAAATCGTTAAAAAGCCTTAATTAAAAAACACCAAATTAAGACACATTTCTGAACACGCAAATAACATTAATATGGCTTAAAAAGCCAGCAAATATTTCATGTTTTCAGGTTTAATGCACTGTAAAAAAATATGTTGATTTTTCGGAGTGGTTTTTTTATAGTGAATTGTGTAATATATCGCCGGGTTGAATATAGCAATAGTTCGCCATATCGAAATCTTGACACGCTAGTACCTCAAATATTCTATTGTGGCACCCTTAAAATGATGAAATAATACAATGATCATACAGAACCTTTAAAGGTTATTAATACATTTAATGTGGGTCCCCAAAGTTGCTTTAGCATTGTGAGCCTCAACAGTTCTTTAGTCACTCGGCTGTGACTGTACGCCACTGTCCCACAAACACAAGTGACTTGACACAAGAATCCCAATTGGACCTCCGACCCTGCGGTGTGAGCGTAGCCTAGGGGTTCCACTGAGCGTGGTCCAAAAAGTGTCCTGATTCCCAGCTGCTCAACCTGCCCCTGGTTCTCCACACGGGCCGAGAGAAAAGAGAGAGACTTGGCCCGGGTGGAGAGGAGGGAAAAAAAGAATTAAAAAAAAAAAAAAAAAAGACGAAGAAATGAGAGTGAATTTTCCAAGAAGCGCGAGCAGCCAAGGCGCCGCTTTGTACATCTGTCTGGAATTACACTCAGTCTCCAAGAAGACAACCGGACCCTCGGTGCTCGCGCTCGCCAGCGTCAGCACCACGTCCTGCTCGCCTGCGACATGGAGCAGGACAACAGAGAACGGCCAGGAGAAAATAAGGGGGCCCTGTCTGTGCCTGAGCGGAATGCCGTCTGGACCAACACTAGTATGACACCCCTGACCTCTGACCCCTACATGTCTTGTGTTTTTTGGACATATCCGCACTGGAATCCAACTTTTAACGTTCTAATCCCGATAAGGAAGTGACTTGAACTGTTTGTTTACAAAGTTCAATTCACAGAGGACCTTGTTTGTTAACGCTGAGTGTGTGTGTGTGTGTGTGTGTGTGTGTTCTTGTATTTCTACCCTTCTTGAGACATCAACGAGGAAAAGTACCTTCCATATGAGGACCGGTGAACAAGTTAGGACCCAAATCATGATCCCAATACGGAAAACCATTGCATCAAATAGAGAATGTCTCATTTGCACCCCTGGTGGTGAAATTAGGGTGGTCCCAAAAAGGAGGGATTTTTCAAGGGTGTGTAAACATTTGAAGTGCTCCCCCTCTGGTCAACATATGAAATAACAAGTGTGAGTAAGAAATTGAAATGCACCCCCTTTGGCCAAAATTAATTAAAAAATAAATAACTAAATATGTATATAGAGACTGTGTAATAAGTAAATAATGAATATTAAAAACCAATTACAAACAAAACATTAAAATAAAATAAGATTTACTAAAAGCTTACCTTTTTTATATTTGCATAGTTTGTATATATTATTAATGTTGTAAATGCAAATCTTTATATATCTAGAAAGGGTGGTCCTAAAGAGGTAGAAATTTTTCGGAGGTCTCAAGAAGGTAGCAAATACAAGAATATGTGTGTACGTGTAAGTGTGCGTGTGTGTGTGTATTTATTACCTTCTTGAGACATCCGAAAAATGCCTACCTCATTAGGACCACCCTTTGTAGATATATAAAGATTTGTATTTACAAAATTAATAATATATACATACTCTGCAAATATAAAAAAGGTAAGCTTTTTGTTAATTTTTGGGGGAATTTTTTGATTGTAATTGGTTTTTAATCTTCATTATTTACTTCAAGTTAATACGGTATGTCTCTATATAAACAATTTTTTTTATTAATTAAAAAAATAAATAAATTAATTTTGTCCAAAAGTGGCTACATTTAAATTTTTTACACACACTAGTGTGTGTGACAATCTCGGGTACTTTATAACTTCAAATTTTTTACACACACTTGTAGTTTCATCTGTTGACCAGAGGAGGAGCACTTTTAAAACCGACACACAGTGAATTTGAAAAATCCCTCCTTTTTGGGACCACCCTAATTTCACCACCAGAGGTGCAAATGAGACATTCTCTATTAGAGGCGATGGTTTTCTGTATTGGGACCATGATTTGGGTCCTAACTTGTTCACCGGTCCTCATATGGAAGGTACTTTTCCTTGTTGATGTCTCAAGAAGGGTAGAAATACAAGAACACCCCCCGCCCACACACACACACACACACACACACACGCATGCACGCACACACGCACACACACACACACAAACAAACACACACACACACATTATTGACACTGTTTGAAAAGTAGTGTAAAAAAACGACGCCCATTCTAAAAGACCATAGTTAGCAGGTGTAGTGTAAACAACAGCTGTATACAATAACAACATACTATTGCGTCATCTGGCGTGCCGACTCTGCACATTCTAATTGTGTTATTGTGCTTTCAAAGCTACTTCTGCAGCCATAGCTACAAAAAAAAAAGGGGGCGCTTGGCGCAGGATCGCCTGTTGAGGATCCATCCATACAGCACGTTACAGGAGACCAAGAAGGTAACTTCAGTTTGGTGTTTGAGACACATTTATCCGTAGGGGCTCGTCACAGATACATTTGTAGCTCATAAACACATTATAATGGGACTGTGAAGGCAGCTTGTTGTTACAACTCGGTCTCTGATAGCGATATCAAAACAAAAAATCAATCTTCAAATTAATGACGATTCTTATTTGTAATGATTCTTTATCGATTCAAAAAAATATAAAAAAAAAAAAAAGAATATATATATATATAAATATACATATACAAAAAAAAAAATATATATATATATACCTACATAGATATACACACAAACGTGTGTGTGTGTATTTATATATATATATATACATATACATATATACATATACACATATTTATATACATATATATATATATATATATATATATATATATATACATATATACACATATACGCACGCACGCACGCGCACACGCACACGCACACGCACACGCACACGCACACGCACACGCACACGCACACACACATTTTATTTTCACAAAATCTGTCCTGTCTAGCCACTTTATTAAATCTTTGGGTATAATTTCATTGAAAAAGTTTTCTTTTAAGTAATATAGAAATGTATCAGAGCTGTTTATCTATTTTATGGAGGAATCAAAAAGTATTGCTTTTGATTCAAGAATCGGCTATGAATCGAAACGTTACCCCCCCAGACTCGAATCGAATCGTGTGGTGCCCAAAGATTCACAGCCCAAGTACCTGATACAACGTTTTTCACTTATACCAAAATTGGAGTCTTGGCCGATACCAATATTAATCCGATACGATATCAGCATGAATCACACAACCTTTCATTGCTTTGTCGTGTGAAATGTTTTAAAGGTTTGATCAAGTGAAATGAGTCAAACAGAGAACAATGGTCGGTATGAAAAACATTAACTTATTTATTATCAACCTTCTGGAATGGACTTATGCTGTCTTTAAATTGAAACTAAGTGCCTGTTTATTTTTGGCGACACCTACTGGCCACAATATTTCATCAAGTTACACGCAGTAAACTGAATGATGCGGACACGTTTGTTACTGGATACTTCCCAATGCGCTTCGGCCTTGGATATTTTGTATATGTAAGTAATATGCCAAAGAAAAAGCAAAAAAAACAATTGATGACATTTATTTTCACACCAAGGCAGTTTTGTATATTTTCCGGATTATTTGGATGGTATTAGCACAAAATAGGGTTGTAATGTCGAGGTTCTGCTTTAACTTTGTCATGCATGAATACTTTCATTTTAGCCTCCTGAGAACCAGCGTCCTTTGTAGTGGACACCTTGTCATTTTTGTGCGTCAGTTACACATTTCGGGAACAAACGCAAACCTTGTTATGGAAAACAATGTCCACAGCAGTGGACACAACACCTATATTTCTGTGTAATGTCTGACTAAATTTTAAATTAGATATAGTACAGAACCTGTGTCCTCTGTAGGGGACATTCATAGTTTGTCTTACTTTTGTCAGAGTTACACATTCTGTACAAATATAACCATGTTATGCAAAACAAATTGCTCTCAGGAGGTTAAAGGGTCTACATTTCTGCCTAATTTACATCATTTCAGCATTGGCAAATGATAAGTTGTATCAGAAGTCAGTAATGATTGCCAAAAACATCTAAAACAGGAAGTTTTTAGGAAAAGAAAGCACCCAAAAATAAAAGGCTCATATAAAAAAAAAAACTCCCCTGTCCGCCCCCGGCACAAAGAGGAATTTCCTGGCAGGAGTCGGGACAACTTTTCCACACGGAGAGACAGTGATAGTCCGAGACGTGAAAACGGCAACCTGCTTTGACTTCTGACACGACTAGCGGAGGCATATTTACAGCCCTGACAAGGCACCGCCACAGGGACTGTCACATGGGGGGTCATGTAACGGGGAGAGCGCATGTTTGATCCCCAAAACAGACGTCAAACCGCATTTAGCCCCCGTTTCTACTCGTATGGGTTCTTCATTCATCACTCCAACAAGTTTTACAATATAACTAAAAACAATTCTTACTTACTAAACCGTCCCATGTGTGATGTCTGTAGGAGTGTTTTCATGCATATTTGTACGTGCTATTGTGATGTAATAAAGCTAGCGCCGCTAGCATGAGCTAATACGCTAACACGTTTACAAGTGTCTGTGTTAATATTATTAACTGACATTGGCATTATGTTTGTATTGTTTCAGTTTCACAAATTCTTCAGTAAATTCACCAAAACGTCACCGTGGAGTTATCGAGTCTGTTTAGCTGATTGGAGAGCTAGCTTGCGAAGCTAGTGGGTCCATGACCATGACTTGTTTTGTTTGATCAGCTGTTTTACTGCCTTGTTACAGACACCGTTTGGAAACGTTTAAGGTATGTAAATAAACATATTTCTATGTAAATAACTAGAAATGTCCGATAATATCGGCCTGCCGATATTATCGGCCGATAAATGCTTTAAAATGTAATATCGGAAATTATCTGCATCGGTTTTTTTAATATCGGTATCGGTTTGTTTTTGTTTTTTTAAATTAAATTAACATAAACACAAGATACACTTACAATTAGTACACCAACCCAAAAAACCTCCCTCCCCCATTCACACTCATTCACACAAAAGGGTTGTTTCTTTCTGTTATTAATATTCTGGTTCCTACATTATATATCAATATACATCAATACAGTCTGCAAGGGTTGCAGTCCGTAAGCACACATGATTGTGCGTGCTGCTGGTCCACTAATAGTACTAACTTTTAACAGTTAATTTTACTCATTTTCATTAATTACTAGTTTCTATGTAACTGTTTTTATATTGTTTTACTTTCTTTTTTATTCAAGAAAATGTTTTTAATTTATTTATCTTATTTTATTTTATTAATTAAAAAAAAAGGACCTTATCCTCACCATACCTGGTTGTCCAAATTAGGCATAATAATGTGTTAATTCCACGACTGTATATATAGCGATATCGGTTGATATCGAAATCGGTTGATATCGGTATCGGTAATTAAGAGTTGGACAATATCGGAATATCGGATATCGGCAAAAAGCCATTATCGGACATCCCTATAAATAACTCATTTCACAACGTATATATCTGTGACTAATAGTCCGGTGCGGCTAATGTATGGAAAAAAAATGTTTTCCCTAAAAAATAGTGGGTGTGGCTTATATACCAGCACGGCACGCCGGAAAATACGGTATATTAGATATTTTTCGCCACTGTAACATTACACAGTTTAAACAGTAACACAGTGTTTGAATATAGGAAAATAAAACACTGTGCTTTAATCAAGTGATTATTTGGCGTACCACTAGATCAGGGGTGTCAAATTATTTTTTATTGAGGGCCACATCGCAGTGATGGCTGCCGTCAGAGGGCCGCTCGTAACACTGACTAATATATTATTTTTTTACATAAACTGTATTAAAAAAAACTGATAAGGTAAAACCGTCAGCTCAGTTGCCAGAATTTGATTGTAAAATTTCTGGTGGTTTTAACAACATATTATTGTAGGTAAAAAAAAAAACAATACCACAGTACCGATGAGCTGACATTTTGTTTTATGTAAAATTGTATTATTGCAGCGCACAACTTGCTTTGAAATCATAAATTAAGCCGGTAATTAAGTATGTGTTTTTATTTAAGAAATGTTTGGAATGTAGATTATGATAACATAATATTTGTTGCATTATTAGACAAATATTAAAATATATACATTTGCAAGCAACCCTGTACATGTCTTTTTACTGTCAAAATGGAAAAAACAAATACATTTAGTAAAAAAAATAATTAAAAAAATAATTAAAAATAAAAGATAAAGTATTTTATTGATGCATATTATTTATAAAAAAGATACGGCAGGCCAGATCTGGCCCACGGGCCTTGAGTTGGACATCTAGGCACTAAATGGCACCCTTTTAGACTAA